>NW_006768777.1:1123582-1126704 GCF_000204055.1 Melampsora larici-populina 98AG31
ACATGTGTTTTATAAGCTGTATGTACATGTAATTAGGTTTATAAGTAAAAGTCCAATATTATAAGTTAGTTTTGGGTACATGTATATGTACCCAGGGCTGACAAACTCTCTTTTCTGCTTGCTCATGTTTTGTCAATTGGAGATTTTAACAAAATGCCACCTTGGAAAACTTTGATGATATAAAAATGGGAGTATATCAATTTGTTTACATGGTAAGCAAACAATGTAAGTTTAACCAGACCCACACCGTATCTTGAAACTGATGTATCCTGGAGTATTTTTAGAGCCCTGAAATCTATCTGAACAACCTGTTTTTTTATAATGTATTTTTCTCGAAGGAATTTAAACAGCGGCTTATCTTAGGGGTCAATAGATTTTTACACTCAACCATTTACACTCAATGTTGAGTGTAAAGTGGCTTGAGTGTAAAAATCAACAATCAGGGGGTCAAATTACAATTTTACACTCAATACTCTTTAATTTTTAGAGTGCAAATATTTGAGTGCAATAAGAGGAGTGTAAAATTGTAAAAACCTCCCCCATAGTTAGAATTTTACACACAAGCTTTTTACCTACAATAAGGAGTGCAATTTTTTTGTAGGCAAAAATGTAAATACAAGGCCCAAAATATAATTTTGCACCCAACCAGCATTACACTCCATGAGAAGTGCAAAGCTCAGCAGTGCAAAGTTGCAATTTTCTACCCCCAAATTACAATTTTGCACTCTTGGCTTTTTACCTACAAGTCAAGACCCAAGATTTTACAAGTTTTTTTTAAGTTCAACGTACGTTAGATTTTTATGTGTTTGGGCCCTAATTTCCAAATCCAAAGGTGGGCGCTGTGATTACCATTTTCAGCAAAGACTCACTCTCAGACTAGTGACCTAGTCACTATGTTTTGGGATGTGTGGCTGTCTCTTGTGTTCACACTCTGGCCACTTGGTTCCACCACTTAATTGCCAAGTTACAATTCATCAACAAGGCGCCCATTCAACAAGTACCAACACAAAATACACAAACAAGATGACAGAGAAGTGAAATGTGACTCCCGCGCTTACAATTCACAATCATTGCCACAGGCAGTTGTATGCAACCACACAAGTAAACAAAATGAAAAGAAAACAGGCCAAGGCATTTGCGCCCATGAGAAATTGATACCCCTATTTTTTCTTCTTCCCCTTAGGCTTAGCCTTTGCTTTAGCCTTTGGTTGGGTCGCCTCATTTTTTGACCCTTTTGCTTGGTCTGCGCTAGGTTTGGTGGGACGCTTGAGATAAACACAAAGAGTTTGTCCAGGCTCAGTGGCTTCCACGGTGGTGGCTGTCGTACCATCATCATCCGGCATATCACCAAAAGTAAACGCTTGTCCCAGAGACAAGTCTTTGTCACGGAATAGACGACCTGATGAAAATCAAGAGGAAAAAGTTCATCATCAATAAGACGCGTTGTAAAAGGTTGAATCAGGCTCTCACCTGAAGTTGGCAACTCCACTCATTCATCAGCCACAACTTTCTTGGTTTGAAGGCCAGGTTTTGTCTTAATCTTTGCCGCTTTATTGAGGAAAATGATGTGGTAATCTCAATGTGGGCTTTCACGATCAGAAGGAAGAACTTAGCACTTACCAGCAAATGCTTCCTTGGCCTTGTTACTAACAAAGTTGTTTTCGAAGACCCGTTTGGCGTTGGATTTGGCCGGCATAGGACTCATTGGAGGTGGTAACTGGTATTCATTTGTATCTTCAATCATTTGATCATCAACCCCAACTAAGTCTTTGGCCAAAACAAAAGGGACATCACCCAGAGCATCCAGGTTCTTGTTGGTGATTTTGGCTATTCCAGCATCAATGACTTTCTGCTCGTCAGAGGTTGGTTTTCTTGCGTAGATGACCCAACTGGTGGACAGTTGGGCTCCTGCAATCAAGCTCAAATCGCATCCGATTAACTGGGCCCAACCATCATCTTTGCAATTGTCAAAGAACCATATACCACGTGCCCCATCAACATGCCTTACCAGCTTGCAACAATAATGGTTATAACACCAAAACCTGCGTGACATGATGTGATACTCGACATTGTGTAGCACCAAGACTTCAGGCCAGTCCATCTTGCCCATGAAAAAGGCACAATCGTCTGCTGTGAGGCCAGCTACTCCCTCGAGATTAAAATAAACATTGAGGGATGGTTAGAGAAATCCAAACAGGCACATTGGTACAAGCGAGGTACGTCAGCTGTTGGATCAGATTGGAGCACTGTGATATTGGCTTGTTTGTTATTGACTTGGGGGGAATGTTGTTGACGGTGGGTGGCCAGACAGGAAGGGCAGCATCAAGGGTTTTCCAAAAACAGGCCCTTGGTCTGCCACAAGTGTAGCAATTTGGCCACTTTGGAGTAGGGTAGGTTCACCTCATGAAGAATATTGTTAGTGATTGCAACAGTCGTTGTGGTGAGCAAGATCTCTACTTAAGCAAAAAATTTAAAAATTATGTGAAAATTCGAGTTTTTGGTCAAAGGCACTATTATTATTGAAGTTATTAGTAATCAAGGCTATCAAAGTTGATTTATAATCTTCATTTCATTATCTTTCAAATCATATATTTACATAAGTAATTGATAAGAACATTTAAGAGTAAAGAAAAATTCGAAAAGATCAATAAAAATAGTAAAAGAGTGAAAATCAAATTAGGAGAATTAGTAAGAGGAGATTTGAGGAAGAAGAACATTTAGTTTGGATCTTTAGGAATGGAAACTGTTATGAAAAGAATGGAAGAATAAGAAGAATATTAAGAAAGTTGAAGAAAAATTCGAAAATATGGGTATGAAAGTTTGGAAAATGGTTTTTAGCTTATTATTAGAAGAGATATTGGTTCAGGAAGGTTTTATTGTGAAAGAGAAGAATCACATTAGTCATCAGCAACTTTAATCATGAGGATTGATAAGGGAGGTGTGAAGTTATTCAAGAAAAGGGAAATTTCGAAGAAAGGTACTATGGTATTAATTCCTGTGTAGTGATGTCATTGATGGATTGATTGCGCCAAGAGTTTTTCAGAAGGATTTTGATGCTGTGTGATTGATTGGAGTGCTGTGGAATGATCTTTTGATAGAAGGAAAATCATTATTAGACGTGA
>NW_006768777.1:1127104-1222025 GCF_000204055.1 Melampsora larici-populina 98AG31
ATTAGGAAAAAATCACCTGGTATTCATCATAAGAAGATCTGTTCATCATTTATTTACATCAATTGATCAAATTCACGCCTTGAATCATTACAAACAATAATATTTATGACATCATATGATTACATTGGAGGATATTCTGTTGATTTTGACGGTTTTTGAGGGTTTTTGGAGGTTGTTGACCATTGTTGAAGGTTGTTGGAGGGTTATATACTATTGTTAAGGATTTTACGGGCCTTTGTTCCTCTTTTTACTCATCTTATACTTTTGTTAGAGTGTTTTTAATCATCATTAAATTACTTTACCAGTACTAAGTTCACTAAATTGCCCCTTTACATCAAAGAAGAGATTTCTTTACGTGTGATAAGACTACAAGTCTTCATTGGAATAACAATCAAACTGATTGTTGCTTTGCTAGTAATTAAAATTGTGTTTTATTGTGTTCAAATTGGAATAACACTACAATAGTGTTGAGATTTCTTTATAATTAAAAATCACGGGACTAATACTTGAATTAAGTATTGAGACAACTTTCTCTGGTGCCTTATCCCAAAGAATTCAGCAAAACCCCATGTTGATTCTTTCAAAGAGGCAGTCTTAGGCAACTTCTACTAGATACTTTATTAGTAGATTATCCCTCTTTAAGCTCTGTAAAGCTCTTGTTGAGCTTTAAGTTCTACATCGTTCGAGAAGATTTGTTGCATTCCTGATGACCAACAAACTGAGTGCATTGGTGTTTGCGGAAAAGCGTGTAAGAGAAAGTTATCCCAATTGACAAGGGAATGTTGCGTCAAGCGTAGAGTAGATGCTCAATGAAACCGTTGGCCAAACAAAACATATCCGTGACAAAGGAGCTAGACGATATCTTTTGGACAGCGGTCTGGAGTGACTTTGGGCCTCGAGAAAGGACTGATTTAATGTGAGAACTGCAGTGGAGTTCCGCTGAGACCCTTGCTGAGTAGTGTCAGATGAGCTTTGAATCAAGGTCCTTGCTCTTACCC
This sequence comes from Melampsora larici-populina 98AG31, assembly GCF_000204055.1. Classification (NCBI taxonomy): domain Eukaryota; kingdom Fungi; phylum Basidiomycota; class Pucciniomycetes; order Pucciniales; family Melampsoraceae; genus Melampsora; species Melampsora laricis-populina. The sequence goes on from NW_006768777.1 coordinate 1,128,103, forward strand.
TTGGAACCTTCAAACCACATTGGCAAAAACGTAGGAAATAGAGATTCCAAAGCTGCAGTTTCCCAGCATCAGTTGAGCTTGCCGGGGTCCACACTGGCGGAATACGACTAGTGATCTCTTGGGGTACAGTGATCTCTTCGGCGGCTACGGTAATATCTTGGGCTGCAGAAAAGACAACTTGAGTGGGTTGAGTTTTGGTCTGGGTCGGGAACAGAGAAACCACAAGGTCTAATTGGTTGTCAGAATCCGATCCAGAAGACATAGCAAAACAGATAAGCAACACAATGATTTGGTAGAATAGGTATGAGCGATGAAAGTTTTGAATTAAAATGGGCTGGGGATTAGGTTGACATAAGATGTAAAAGTGATAGAAATGGTATGGTTGATAAAGGTATATCAATTGAAACGGAAGGATGGGAAGCAGAACAATTGGGAACAGGGATTCTTGAGCGACTTCTGTGGATTGAGGAAAAGAGGCAGAAGAAGGAGGTTGGTGAGGTCCATGGATAGGAAGTGGCCGTGGACGCAGGATTTGTGTCATCTTTCTTAGGTCCAGTAGGTCAGCAGCAGGGATAATCTTGTTCATCAATATCGATATTTGGTAAGTTGGATACGTGGCTGCGAAGTGTCCAGTTGGAGTTCCTGGAGAGTGATTCCAGGGTGAGGTAAGCACCGGAGGAGTCCTTGGAGCTAGCGAGGAATGGAGGACAAGAGGGAAACATAAGGCTGTCATTGAAATGGTGGTGGTGTTGGTCAAAATCGAGGAAAGTTAGGGCGTTCATAGACCATCTGCAAGGGAAGGTTGTCCTACAAAGGGAAGTCAAGTAAGATTAGTGTAAGATTAGGGCACATAGGGGGTATTGGCAGGGGGATATGGTGCTGAGACATCCTCATCCTGAGATCCGAAGCCAATTGGTGAGGTTATGAGGCACTGCCAGCATAGATGCCTCGGGTTGAGAAATCTGAGGCATCATTGGAGGAAAATCCTCAGACAGACCTTGTCCGACGTTTTTGCCCGAGGTATTTTTTTGCCCTGAGAATTACCTCGGATCAAAACCTCGGGAAGCTTCTGTCCGAGGTTTTGCATCCAAGGATACCTCGGATTTTGTAATCCAAGGTAAATATGTTGGTGGTGAGGCGGTGCAGATGGGGATATCCACGGCCGGTTTGGTGAGTTTAAATTTCCGTTTTGATTGAGTGTAAAATTATAATTTGGCCCCCTGATTGTTGAATTTTACACACATGTTATTTTACACTCAATATCGAGTGTAAATCCTCAAGTGTAAAATTCTCTTAACCGTTATCTTGGGGCCCGTTCGGACACCGCAAGCAGATACAATGTGGCCAACTTTCACACCAAAAAAGTTACATACGGCCACATTGTATCTTGGTCCAAACTCGACCAGATATTCAAAATGTGATTGGTGTTTGGTTTGAATATATGACTTGAGTATCTGATCAACAAGATCGAGATACAGCCTTTTGGTTGTATCTGAAGGCTCTCTCTCGATGTGCCCCTCCTCATCCACCTTCTTCGTTCATCTCCTGCTCAACTTCTCATTACCCACACACCCCCTTATGTTCTATAATCCTCACTCCTTTGCTCAGCCATCTTCACACCCTAACAGTTCTTACTATTTTTTTAAATTTAGATGATGAAATTATTAAAAAGTTGATTCAAAATGTGTTGGACAAAGCAGATGAAAGAATCATGATGATTGATTGAATTATCAAAAGAATAAGATTGAGTTCGGAAGAAGAATGGTTCCACTAAATTAATAGGATATCAGACTCAAGACCTTGCTCTTGAACAAATCAGTTCTTTACAAGGATTTTTACCTCCTATTAATGGTGCTTGTGCTTTGTTGGCATATATCAAACAGAATGATTAGTAGGGCAAGAACAACCAAGGTCAACAATGTCCGTTTTAAAAGTTTGATCCAAATAAAAAGAGTATATAGATACAATCTCATGTGGTTGATACCAAACAGCAATATGATCCTCTCAAGGTCAACAGACGTCTGTTGACCTCTTTTGGTTTGCTGTTTGGTAATCTCAATATCTGAAAGACAACAATCCCGACGTGCCCCTCAAGATAGGGGCAAATCAAAATTTGGTTTTCAGGTCAGATAATATCTGAAAACAACCCAAACGGGCCCTTAACTGTAATTGACAAGGCACATTCAATCTACTGTTGGGCAATTGTGGAATCCCGTGAAGCTCACCATTCAACTGTGCACCTACAAACACAGGACCAAGGGGTTTTAGGCCTTCTTATGGTAATCTATCTCAGCAGTTGTTGTTGGCTAGAGTGCCGGTTCTTCTTTTATCAGCAACTTGTAGACCAGCTGCAATTGAAACAATCACATCTCCACCAGAGCATCTCCACCGCTGGCGTGTAAAAAACTGCTCTGTACAATGTCCTGCTGACAGGTTTGAGCATGTATGCCAAATTTGCGCGGAGGTAGGCAAAACCGCGGCCGTGTAGAAACTGACAGGTTCAAACAGTCTATGCCTTTGATCCAAGCATAAGATTGTTTGTCTCGTACGAAATGACAGGGTAGGTTGGACAATATTTCAGATTTTGGTGATATTTGTCTTTTTGTACGCCGTGCAGATTTGCACTCTCCCAGGCAAGATTTGGATGTTGTGTAACCCATACAGGCTGTTTACACGCTCCGGTGGCTCGAATATTTTCCCACAAGACGTGAAAACAGCCTGTATTTGGGATTTTGCACGCCCCGGTGGTGATGCTCTTATTGAAAAGAATCTGTAAGTGCTTTTACTATATACTTTTCATCTCTACTTACAACTAACCTTCATCAAACTCCTCAAATCTGATAGTATTATTAAAGTTACTCATCTTTTCAAAACCTGATCTTTCATTGTACCACCTGTTGCTTGTGCACAGGTTTGTGTTCTATTCTCTTTACATTTCTTTCTCTCATTTCACTCGTACTAATTGTTGTGCTGCTTTAGGTTTGTCTTCTATCAGCTCACTTGTAGCTTTGAGGCTTGTTGCCGTACTTACACCTGACCTGTTTACCTCAGGTATGATAGCTTGGCTCTATTATCAAAAAGAATCTTATTATTAAAGTTACTCATCTGTTCAAAACCTGATCTTTCATTGTACCACCTGTTGCTTGTGCACAGGTTTGTCTTCTATCAGCTCACTCGTAGCTTTGAGGCTTGTTGCCGTACTTACACCTGACCTGTCTACCCCGGGTTTGTCTTCTATCAGCTCACTCGTAGCTTTGAGGCTTGTTGCCGGACTTACACCTGAGCTGTTTACCCCAGGTTCTTCTTTGTCAACGGCAAACTCTCTCAAAGCTCCTCTGAGCGAATAACTTTGTTGTAATCAGATGAAGAGTTGAATTCAGTATATCTGGACTCCGGTAGCTAACTTTTGGCTTCTTGCAAGGAAGATAAAGAGCCTTTCTAGTGTGTCTAATACTCTAGCAGTATCTACATATGCAAAAGGTTTGCCAGTCTTCCTCCGTTTGAGGAATACTTGAGCAATACATGATGATTATCCCTGAGGCAGGAGTGATTTCAGTGGGAAGTGCTCTCCTCAATTGAACGGAAAAAAGACTATGAAAAGTCAAATATCATTTCATTTGAAAAGTTGAATCGAGGACTCTGCAATCAGGGCAAGATACGACTTTGGCGTAGCTCCAGTGGCGGGAGTTTACTTTCCACAAGAAAAAACGCTTTCTTGAGGGTATGATACTCTAGCTACGCACAGTGAATATCTTCAAATCTAAAAAACCAATACATGTATATCTTTCAGAAACAATTGACAGTTGAGAGAAGATGAAACCTGTTTCACATAAAATAATAAAGACAAGGAGTGTACGTGAAGAAGTTGATCACGCAGTTTGAACAAGTTCATCTAGAGAGAAATTGATTACAATTTTATCATCCTGGTGCATTCCTTCACCACCAGGACATATGGCGTAGTCATCTTGCTCTTCCATAAGTGAACGAGCAAAGACGGAAGGATCCGCTAATTCTCATGTCCAAAGATCAGAGACATGGAGGAATAGAGACAATGAGAGGATGTGAAATAGTTAAGATCAAACTATACATCATGAAGAAATGGAAAGAAATCAGTACGCAACTCATAAGAATGAAAGGGAAGAAGTGCTCACCTCAATTCAATGGAACAAAGCCCAAGATGTTTTCATCTACATTCACCGCACAAAATTGAGCTGTAATTGAAATTGAGCAAAATCAAACAAATCAGTAAATGATCAAATGAGAAGAGGAAGGGAAAGACAAGGAGAAGGAGAAGGGGAAGGGGAAGGAGACATACATGGTGAAGAGGTAGTGTCTGAGAGGTCGAATAGAACAAAGGGCCTCGATACTTCGACTTCAGATGATTCAGAGACCTCGAATAATTGAATTGGGGGTACATATTCTCTAAGACGAGGCTCATAGATAGTACGAAGAAAGTCGGGGTCCTGTCTGGGAAAAGGTGGTGGTAGGTTGGTCAAAGGAGGTTCAGTAGGACGAGTAACGTTAATCAAAGGAGCCCATAAACAAGCGATAGGTGGAGAGATGGCAGGATAAAATCGATGGAGAGGAATGTAGAGATCTTGGTTACGAGAGCGACGATCCATCATCCAGGATAAGAAATTGATGAAGGAAGAGTAGAGAAAGTAGAAGAGAGGAAAGGTGAAGGTGGTAAAGATAATGTCAAAGACAAAGACGGTGAAGAAGTTGGTGACAGGATGAAGTTCGAGATGACCAAAGTTTAATAAGGCGGCGTGAAGACAGAAGGCAACGACCAAATAGAATGGAAAAGCGAGAAGACTATCACGAAAGGAAATCTTTTTAAACTGGGGAAGAGACATTTTTGAAATCGGAGAAGTTTGTTAAGTGAGATTGGAAGTGAAAGGTAAAGAAAAGTGAAAGGGGGATTGGAGGAATCGAATCGGGAGTTGGTGGTACGGATGATGAAGTGAAATTCGGATCGCTCTGAAAGATGAACGGTATTTGTACGGCTCAGATACTGAGTTGCCGGATCAGCTTCAACGCGCGTCACGTGAGTCATTGTTTTTATTTGGATCATAAAGCTTATATACACGCGAAAAAATACAGATGTACTGATTGACACGAGCTGATCAGTCTGTGTCGGATAGGAAGATAATGTGATAACGGTGATATGGTTGCCCCTTCTCTACGTCAATTGTTGATACCCACCTCCAACTTGCGTCAATCCACTCTATTGATGAATTTTGATAATTCAAAATCTTTGAGCTCAGAGGTTGAAAAACAGGCTCTGATCGAGCGAGGGTTTCACCTGCCTCTGTCTACAGCTAGGACCTTCCTTTGTGGCGACTGTCTTGAGAAAAAGCAAAGACTCATTTCTCTGCCAATCTCCAGATTCAACTCATGTTTTGAAGATCAAAATGTTTTGAAGATCAAAGTCATCTCCGATTCTCACGGGTCCAATAGCTTTCCATTGATTTCTCAAAGATCTCAATGAATGTCGCGTAGCTAGGCTAAAAATCTATTCTATTTCTGCTTTTCTGATGCTTCTCATGCATATCATAAACCACGATTTATTCAGCTTCATATTTACAAGGAGATTAGCCAAATAATTCAAAATCAGCCGATTGCGCCAAAAGCACAATGCCTTTTACTTCAGCAAGGCTTAAATTTCTCAGGAGTACATGGTATCTATCCGGGATCGCGTTGCTTGATCACTATAACTCTCTCTTTGATATTTTTGCTTCTGCTATTTTGATGCTTTTCATTCATATCGTAGATCGCGCTTCATTCAGCTTCATATCCACAAGGAGATTCACTGAATAGTCCAAAATCCGAAGATCGCGCGAAAAGCACCATACCTTTTACTTCAGCAAAGCTTAAGCATCTCAGCAGTACATGATATCTATCCGGGATCCGCCTTGCCTGATCACTATAACTCTCTCTATAATATTTTCGATAAGACAAATGATGAAAACCAAATGAAATAGGTGAGAAAGTGTGCATATGTAGCTTCTGGACCTATCAACTTGGTCAGATGGCTGGCCCTAAAGCATTCCGCGGTAACAGGTAGTCGAGATTGACAGGGGCAATTTACTAAAGTATAAAAATCAATTACCCTCACTTTCAATTGATCTTCATACTTGGTTTGTATACGACTTTTGGTCAGACTTATAATACAAGACCACATTACGAACACAACTTGTTTGGAGGTAAGTTCATATTCAAGTCCCGGAACACGATTGGATTCCCCATATTCATTATCTCCTCTCATCAGCCAGAAAAGCTTTCATCGTTGATTGGAGTTATCGTACAATTTTCAGAACGGATCGATCCATCGTAGCAGTAGAGAGATCGGTAGGAAGACCATGAGAGATTTGTTCAAGGTACGACTGTCTCGCATCCCGACCCCACCAGGAACCCATAAGATATAATATCGTTCGTAAGAACTGGAAAAGATGGAGAGGTCCTGAACATTAGAGTACTTGGTTTTTCCCTGGTTTTGTGTCACGTAGCGAGCCTTTCCAGACCAATTGAGTTGATCAGATGAATGTTTTTGAAACGAAATGATCAGCTCTAACAGATTACTCAACAAGAAATAAATTCACGAAGCCTTTCTTGACAACTTAAGACTTTCTTATCAGACATCTGGCTTTGGTAATCCGATACTGTCTTCTGAAGAAAAGAAGGTAAAGTTTTACAAACTTAATCTTAGTTTCAAGGTCTACTTTGAACAAAAACTGGGGAAAACGTGTATGTCTTAAAATAGTTTCCTATTATTTTGGAGAAATATAAGATTCGTGTGATCTTCTGACGTTCTGAGTCGGAGTTTTGTGTGGCATTTCTGGTGGTGTAGTAGTACAAATTATATCCTCAAAGCTAATCAACTGAAATGGATCGATTTAATCTCAGCGTCCAGTCCGGTATCTCGCATTTGTACCAAACTTCCAAACTGAGGCTAGAAGAGGACGTTCTGAGGGCACATTCTGCTTCAGATTCACCTAAATTCGTACACTTCGGTTTACTGAATACAATGTTGATGAAGTAGTATGATTTCAAGCAGCGCAGCGAGGCTAGTAAAACAAAATCAACTTTTGTTGATTAGACTAACGAGTCATGATCATTGAGATTACTGTGATCAATCTTCTGGTCTCAAGAAATCCAAAAAGAAGGTAAGATATTCCAAAGCTTCAACATCTGCCTTGACCCGGAATGGTCATATCTTGTATTTTAGCACAGCTCAGTTACTCATCAAAGAAGTATAAGTCTCATGCGATTAACAACATTGCTTGTAAGGAATTGTTCAGTTTGAGCTGACTGGTTTGTGAGTTTCGACTGAAGTATCTTGTACTGGGTCTCTCATTCCCCGGAATATCTGCATTCTATCCGATTCACAGATGATCGAAAAAATCTCAGCCCTACGCTAGATGAGTAGGACAATGATTTGTTGAAAGCTCTCTCTCATCGACAAAGTATACACGAGTCTGAGAGGAAGTAAAGAATTTTCCGCTCAGATTTCCGATCACACGGAGTCCGAATTCCGTTTGCTATTATCTCGGAGCTGTCTTCTTATTGATGCGTATTCAGGCGTGTTCATCACATGGAAACAATCCAATGTGCAATCAAGAGTCGTATGAATGAAGCAAAAGTTGATTGATAGCCTTAAGCTGAACCTCACAGCTCTTAATCCAAATCCTTCCATCTTCTCTTTGGATGCGTTTCACGGTCAGAAACACATGACGGGTACATAGGTCATTGAAGATGGGTAATGGTTTGTTTTGCTATTAAAACTGCATGGATTGAGTCCACTCGAGATGTTGTTATTGTTTATATGAGAGATATAGTAAGGAGTTCGTTCAACTTGAGAAGTACATACTCCTGAAACTAAAATACCAAAAGGGTGAAAGCATCCAGATGAATTGTTAAAATTTGAATGTTTGTTGATTGAGTTTTTAACCACTTAACGTCGACTGTCAGTCTTGAGTAAGTAAGTAGTACTTAAGCTTTGTATTACCTTTCATATTTGGGTCAAGAGGGTTGGGAAGAGTCAAAAAAATACCAGCTCAGCAGTCAAAGTAGCACTTCATCAACCAATCAATCAATCAAGTAAGATGCCAAAATCAAATCAAACCAATTCACTCAAACCTGGTTTCTCAACTGGTGGTTCATTTCAAGCTTGTAAGTCGATATTCTCGTTCAACTCATCGTCCCATAATATACTGACCCAATCTCTTTCATGGTGAGTTTAGTGGCAGTTGAATCAATCGAATCAGATTCAGAAAGCGATTCACAAACCACTCCGATCATTCCATCACATCGAACACCTTCTACTGCCATCTCAACTTCAACTAAAAAGGAACGCGCCAAATAACGTGCTCGTGATCGAGCTCGTAAATCGGCTGGTACCTCTACTTTATCTGATCCAACTGATCTTTCAACTTCTCTTGTCATTCCAATCAATGGTACAACACTTCGATCAGGTAGAACTATCCTTACCCCAACGACTTCTAAAATCTCATCTCTTCCTACAAAAACAATCGAATCACTTCATGAAGTTCCAAAATCAGAACCAGTCGAACCACTTCGAGTACCATCACCTTCACCGCCATTCACCCACCTGAAATTCAAAGCCCTACGAGCTCTAGCTCCGTGAGTATGGTCAATAGTTTATCTAGTTCTCCAAGTAGTACCGATCTAGATGATGAAGAAGATGATTATGAAGAAAGTGCGCCTTCAAGAGCAGGAGAAGGTTCAGAAGATTTAAAAGCACATCAATCAGAACGAGATTCGACTCTGGTGATTGATCCAGCTGAAAAATGGAATGAGGTCTATAATCCAAACTCGGAAGAGACTGCTAAAACTCCTACGATGGCAATGCCAAGTACGATGCAACCTGAACAAGATCTCACTCATCAACGTCAAAAACGTCCGATTCATCTCCCTTGGCCACACCAACAGGTGTAGCAAATGACGCACAATATGGAGCCGATCATAATCCTACAAAGAAATGGCAAGCAGTCTTGACTCGAGTGATATGGAGTTTAGTCATGGTAGTAGTCTTTGTAGGTGAGTACCCATCAATCAAACTATACGCCTCGTTTGGTTTTTTGAAAATGGTTAATATAATACTGATACGTGAAAATCTACATGAAACATAATAGGTCTAATGGCCATGGGACACGTCTATCTCATCGTCTTGGTCTTCATCTGTCGATTCTCAGTCTTTAGAGAAGTCACCAACTTATTTCAAGTAGGATATAAAGCCTCAGCCAAAGAACACGCCACAAGCTATCATGTTGGCTAGTGGACAGCGAATCAGTGCAGCTTCAATCGAACGTAAACGAATTAAAGATATTGATAATAACCGATGGAGTAAAGTGATATCTTGGTAAGATTTGACCGATATCTTCCAATCTACTTCTCACATTCATTAATCTTTTATTCACATCATGGTGAAAACTTTTGTAGGTATTTCTTTTGTGCCGTGAATTATTTCTTGTACGGAGAATCGATAATTTATTATTTCAAACACATCGTTTTCATCGATGCATACCTCTTACCATTCGCACGTCAGTCTTTGTTTCTCGATCACATTGTAGATATCTTGGCTTGTAGACAAGTTACTTGGGTCAGAAGCCTTCAGGGTACGTAGAATGAGTCGGGTAGGAACACCTGCATTTGTCATGTTAGGAACAGTGGTCAGCTGTTCCGGCATAAGCTTTCGTGCGGCTGGTATCTCGGCAAGAGTTTTGGAAGGCTCGTGGTTGTTGTGCTGATCATTGGTGAGTTCAATGTTCCACTGGTGAGTGAATTGCTTGCGTCGGACTGTAGCAGACCATTTACAACCCAGCTGCTGACTCGATGTAGAACGGACCACACTCTCAACCAGCTGAGGAGTTCCAGCATGAGCACAGGCAAAGACACGTTTCTTGGCTTGCTTGTGTCTATCGTAACAGGTTCGGGTGATTTTCAGCCAGTAGCCAAATGTTTTGGTGTAGTTTTGTAGTGCATCCTCGGCTTGCTGTAGGGATGAATATGAGACCAGGAGTTCGTCTATGTTCATTTCCAAGGTTGTGTGTTGAATTTGAATAAGGTTTGAACTGGGTTGAGTTTGTTCAAAGTGGAGTTGATGCGGAGAGAGGCTCAAGTAAAGGGTTTGATTGAAAACTCAATTGATATTTTTGCACTCGCGTTGTGGCTTATCTCAAGGACAGCTAGAGGCAAAGCCTGTAGTGCATTACTGTCACAGCTTGTGTTACTGGTAAGTTAGGGTTTCACTAGCTGTGAAAGGGAAGGGGGGGTGAGGCTACCAAGGGGGGGGGTGGGGATACCGGGATCCATTCTAATGCTCAAGATGAATCACTTGCTATTCATCAAGCAGTCTATATGGCACACAAGTAGTTGAATGGGTGGTTCTTTGGAAAAAAAGTCTGTGTGTTTGTCAATTTCATGCGGTGACTGCCCCCAAAGACAAAGAGGAACATACTGAAGCTTATAGCTGTGGTGATGTGGCAGTTATAGCATGTACAATGGCATTGGGAATGGGATGCAATTGGACTCATGCTTGTCAAGTCATCACCCTTGGAAGAATTGATCCATCAGTACTTGGTCAGATGGTGGGTTGTTGTATGTCAGAATTGCCATGTTGGTCCGCTGCCAGGGCACTCAATCCTCAAACAGTCACATTCACCAACTCGCCATCTCAACCAGTCCAACCACCATCTTGATTGGATCAGTTGGTCATTCAGGGCGCGGCCTAGACCAGCAAGGCCGGCTAGGCAGGGATAGATGACTCATTACAGTTCAGGCTGAGAACACATGTTGTACACCATAGATCATACATATATATACGACATTTCCACTCACTATTGTTGTTCTCTTTTCCTCACCGATTCCATCTCATCCTTGCTCACACCACTGCTCCTTGTTTCACTTTGTCACATCTTGTTGTCTCACTCGTGATCACTGACATAGCTCACTTATCAGGTATACATTGCAATCTATATAGACCGATTCCATCTCATCCTTGCTCGCACCACTGCTCCTTGTTTCACTTTGTCACATCTTGTTGTCTCACTCGTGATCACTGACATAGCTCACTTATCAGTTCGCTGACATTGTAGACAGGATTGTAGACCTGGAGTAGGAATTATGCTTGTTGAAAAAATCATATGTGATTAAAAAACATGTATTTGATTTTGTTGATCACTATAAGATGTCAGATGATGATTGTATGGATGCACCGGGCATCACACCAGTGTGTCTTTGAATTTCCTTTCAAGTGGATAATATGTAAGTACATCTCAACAAGTGCTATCAATTGACTGAATTTTCTATAAAACAAAATCTGTTGAACAGGATTGGTCATGTGCATCTTTTGATGATCTGTTTTATGTGAAAGAGAAGAAACCCCAAGAAGAAAAGGGGATGCAAGGATGCCTTTGTTCAAATTGTCATCCTGAACTTGTAGAATTGTGCTTGGAAAAACAGCCCCATTTGACCATTGAAACATTCAACAGTTTGGTGAACTCAACATCCATTGGAACTTCACTGGTCACTAATTAATGGAAATTTTTAACTTGGGACTGCAGCAAGTCAGTGTCTGGGACAATTCTTCCCTGCACCAAAAACAAGTTGATTCACAAAAATACACTCTTGTTGCTTCACTTGCCGGCAAACTCAAGGCATCTTTTCTTACATTATAAAAAAACATTCCCGGCAAACGGTTGTTATGTTTGACCTCATCATATGTTTACTGAAACTCATATGTGGAAGATCATCAAGAATTTTGAACTGTTGCAAAATGGGACCACTCTGAGCTCAATCTTCAGAAGCAAGCCACTTGAGGTAAAATTTTCAGTTGATTCACAAATCTCTCCATCAATGGGCTGTGAGAGACAACTGTTGTGCATACATGCTTAACTCACAAGCACATGCTGATAAATTGGCAGTGGCTAATGCCAAATGGCAGGATAGACCAAAAAGAAATCCTACAACGTCCCAGCTCAAAAGGCAAAAGATAATTGATGGAGCTACTCTGGGGAATTCACGAGAGAAAATCCAAGGTTCAAAGCTCAAATCAGCTATCTCTTGATCTGCTACAAGAGTTACCAATTCAGTCAAAAAGGGAGCATTTCAGGTGAAGTCAAAGATGAAAATGGTTTGCTCCAAAAAGAAATTGGTTGTCAATTCTCTCAATGCTCAACTAGTGCCTCCATCACTATCTCAAGGCTTGGTCCCTTCACCTTCTGATTGTACATTAATGTCTTTACAAACAAACACACTACCATACACCTTTGATTCATTGGCATAAGGAGTATTTATTTGTCTAAATATGTTTTAAAGTAAACAAATCTGCCTGTGTCTTCAATATATTGCGCCCAATATGGAGGTTGATTCACAAGCCTGTTTGACTGGATGTGTTTTTTTTTTTTTTTTTTTTTTTTTTTTTTTTTTTTAAAGTGCTTAGGGCTAGATTGCATGATACACTAACTAAACAAGTTAAAAAAGAGAGGACTAGTATACCTAGGAGAATTCGGCCATCTAGTTGGAGCAAAAGGTTTCTCTGTCATTCGATGTTGAGATTATTTAATCTTTCGTTTTTTTTTTCCAATTATCTTTGTAATTGTACTTTTATCCTAATTGCAATAAATTGCTATTGAACACACCAATGTGTAAACACCTTCCTATTGGAGTCTGGTGGTCTTCTTTTAAGAGAATGAAGATGAGACTGCCCCTCCGGTTTTTATCCGGAGAACTCTGCAACAAGATTTGACAGACGCTGTTTCTGATATTTTTCAATCGATCCCAGTTGCATGAGAATTTATCAGCGATTTTTTTTTTTCAGGATGAAGAAACTGCCCCGCCGGTTTTTATCCGGCGAACTCTGCAACGAGATTAGACAGTACACTGTTTCTGATATTTTTCAATCGATCCCAGTTGCATGAGAACTTATCAGCAATTTTTTTTTAAACTATTTGATGTTAATCTTCTTCATCTCGTGACAGTTCCACCTTTGCTCCGAGGCCGATCTCCATGGTCTAGGTCCTGTAGGTAGGAATGAAAATGGACAAATCTTTTAGTTTTGAGAATAAAGTCTGCTAAAAATGAGAAAACTTTTGGTGAGTCTAGGAGCTTAGTGGTGCTATTCCAGTTAACCCGGATTCCTTCTTTCTTGATGCGTGTCCTAAATGCTTTTCTTGCTTTTGAGTATCGTCTGCAATAGAGAAGAAAATGGTGAGTATTTTCTTTAGTTTTACATACTTCACATAGGGGAGAGTCAGTGATGTTTCTTTTAAATAAGTGATCATTAAGCGGACTGAAGCCCGCTCTGAGTTGAAAAATGGCTGCTGCGCTGCCTTTTTCGAGAGTCTCTAGGCCTTCTGCGATAAGCTTCGGTTTTGTGGAAAAAGAGTTTTTCCCCGGAATGAATTTGTATTTCTTGATGTTGAAATTCTCCTTTGTTCGTTTTTTGAGGCTGCCTAAACTTGAGGGTAGTTTCATTGGTGTAGTTTGGTTCTCGGCTGTTGTTCCTGCTAATTCGTCAGCTAACTCATTTACAGCCGTTCCAAGAAAGGTTGACAACTGTTTTTTGGAGAAAGTTGTCTCCGCAGCGGCTAAAACCAAAGACAAAACTTGATTACAGGCTTATTATTTCCTGTATTCTTCCAATTAGCGGAGAGACAAAATCAAGTGAGGGATAAAACCCGGGTTTTGCACATTGGCGAGATTTTCAAAAAAATCAATCTTTGTTGGAACAGCTGTAATTCGATTGCGATCGGCGAAAGAGTGACGATGGTAGGCCGATTCTTCGGTTTAGCGGGCTTCCGGGTGGCTTTGGAGATTGGCGGGTTAGAATCGCTGTCCTCGGGGCGGCCCGAGTCAACAAAGTTTTGCTTGCACGGCCGCGGTCTGAGTGTCAAACTTCATTCTTCGTAAGTTCGCGCGATTTTGCCACCATCAAGATTTGTGAATTTAAACGCGTCCCTCTTTGAATCAAAGCGATGCTTGATCAGCCATCCACACCTCTCCACCTACTTATTGCTACTACGGGGAGCGTCGCAAGCATAAAACTTCCGTTAATTGTCAAGACGTTGTCATTGGTAGGCATCTCTTCCATGTCCCCTTGTCCGAGGCAAAGCCAGGTAACGGGTGAAGTTGCCGTGCAATCCCATTTCTCATTCTATCTTTCGTTGGAGCAGTACTCTGGAATCGAGATACAAGTTGTGGCCACGCCTCACTCTCTTCACTTTTATGATGAAACCAAGGTATCGGCTGAAGACGGTGAGCCGGTCAAAGTCTGGAAAGACGCTGACGAATGGAGCGTAAGCAGTCAAACTGAGGAGGGCTCTTCCGGTTTCAGGCAGCAATGAACGATGTGACCTAGCCACCGTATGAACCAACTGACTGACATTCCTCCTTTGATTTGGTCCACACTTTACACACCTCTTACTCTCACCGGATCCATTCACGGCACAATATACATACCGTCTGGATGTAGAACTGGGACAAAGTATCAGACCCAATATTACACATAGAGGCGAGTTATCCAGAAGGTATTGTTTTCATAACACTTATAACCCTCCGCGCATGACGTGGCAAATATGGTCCAAATCTATCGACACTCCGCATCGTTGTCACAAGTCAAACTTATCCTTGGTCATCTTCCGCAACGCATCTGCATCGCCCATAAAAGCTCCGGAGGTGGGCCGACTTGATCCTAGTGTGCCCATGTTCGGCAAACACCTTGGCCAAATTAGCGGGAGGATTGTGCGATAATCTGCTGGTGAGTTGATTGTTTTCTTCAAATGAAACGTTTGATTTGATCTTAGTGTGCCATTCCACAAATGTTATTATGCAGACATCACTCCTTCGCGCAACAAACCCTAAAGAGATTCCTGTCATATTATTTCCGGCCATGAACACGTACATGTACGAACATCCTTTAACCCAGAGACATATTGGGATTGTACGGAATGAGATAGGTTACGAGGTATCAGGTCCGGTGTCTAAAACTCTTGCCTGCGGTGACACAGGTCTGATTTTACTCACTTATCGATAAAGTCCCGCGATTGTTTTCACTGATGATCATGGTGATGTGACATCATATGTTCATTGCAGGCATAGGAGCTATGACAGAATGGTCGGATATCGTCAAAATGGTCGTGGACCGATTCCACCTGGAATTGA
Organism: Melampsora larici-populina 98AG31; assembly: GCF_000204055.1. Classification (NCBI taxonomy): domain Eukaryota; kingdom Fungi; phylum Basidiomycota; class Pucciniomycetes; order Pucciniales; family Melampsoraceae; genus Melampsora; species Melampsora laricis-populina. Next base: position 1,143,286 of record NW_006768777.1, read on the forward strand.
AAGTGGTTACCGCACAGTGTAGCAAAGATCATTGAGTCATGGACATGTTGGATCCTCTGCATCATTTTATAAAAGAACTACGAGATCAAGATTTGTTATTCAGGTTTCAAAGTCACATCGGCAATGCAAAAGGCTTCTTCGTGTTTTGGGTAGAGATTAGCAAAGACTTGAACATCATGCCGCAACTCACCTTTGGCGCTAGAGTGCCACATTTCACGAAGAAATTACACTTCTTTAAATGTCTACTGACAAATTCCCCTGAAACCAAGCTGAACAACGGCAGACACATTGCCTGGACTTGGTTGTTCAGCTTTAGATTTCAGGCAAGCTCACTCAAAAATGAGTCGATCACAGGGGTAAGAAAACAATCTCTCTTATAAAGTGAATCAGGGGAATTGGATTACAAAAAGCAAGTGCAGAGTAAGTATGTAGGAATAATATCTACATATCAAGCGCAGTGAAAGACATAAGTAAGTTCAACTATCAGAGTCAGGATACTCAAGGATTTGAATAGAGCCCAGGTCTATCTATACACAGTGGCCATAAGGAGTCGACGGGATGGAAAGGAGAGGCCACGTACAAAGATAGTTACAAATTCGAGAGTTAATCATCATACACAGCAGTCAAAGAAAGCCCTTAACTTGAACACATTGAATGTCTTTCTTTTCCATCTTGTGGCTTATCATCCCTGTCAGGTTTATCTGTCTAGGCTTCTGGATCTTGGCGAAATACTTGAGATGACGATGATCATCAGGGCTGATCTGAAGACTGAAGCCGACTGAGAACTGGGAGCGATGTCATGTAACCTGTCACTCGAGTGACATGGCTGGGTCAAGTGAAACACTGGGTCTGTATCTTTCCCAAACCAATTCATCAATTCAACCTTCAACACCATCTCCTTTAGCTCTTCCTAAATGGCAGACACTCCCTCATTACCTCAAGCTACCTCAATCGATCCAATCAACAAGTCTATTCCTCCTAATCCGAATCAATCTCCTTCAAATAAAGCTCTCCTTCCACCAAGACCTAAATTATCTTATACACCTGAAGTCGATGATCGTATCAGGTTAAGCTCTCGGAGACCTTATGATCCTAGAGACGACCATAGAAGAGACTACGATCATGAATATGACCGTGAACGCTATCTTGATGACCGCGAAAGGTATCACGATGACCGATCTCGTGCACGGGATCGAGATCGAGACAGAGACTGTAGGGAGAGAGAACGCGATCGGGGTCGGCATCGATCAAGATCAAGATCAAGGTCACGATCCCGTGGACGAGACCGTGAATGGGAACGCGAAACAGAAAGACGATCTATTCGCCCTCCGTACCCACTTCATGAACGAATATCTGAACGTGATCGGGAGCGTGAAAGGTCAAGGCGATATAGTCGCAGCCCCCCACCTGGATGTGGCAGTTCTCGGATAAGCCTTTCCTCTAGTCACCGTCGAAGACTATCGCCTTCTGTGGCCTGCCCACCTGGCTACCCGTACGACCGCCGGGACGACCGTGACCTCAGAACGAGTCTCGATTGTGATTATCGACCTCCACTAGACCGCAGAGACTTTGATAGGTACGAGCCTCGCAGAAATTTGGTTCGAGGTGACGACTACGAACGGCGTAGAGATGAGGAGTACGAACGTCGTAGAGAAGAGGAGTACGAAAGACGCAAAAGAGAGGATTGGCACGCTCATCGATGTAAGTCGACTGCTCGGCTACCTTCTACCTGCCAGTTTTCCTTCAAACACTCTCTTTACATTGATGCATTTACCTCTGCAGCTCGTCGGTCTCCCTCCCCACCCCGTCTTCGACACTCGCCATCCCCGGCCAAGCGACCATCTGTCACGCTTAGCTCACTGGTGCCTCCGGTGCCTCGATCGCCCCCGCCGCCCCCGCGGGCCAGGCTTGCATCTCCCTCGCGATCACACTCTCCTTCAGGTTATTACCTGCCAGTTTATCCTCCTGGCCGTTCTCCCAGTCGTCTCCGACCCTATTCACGCTCGCGCTCTCCCTCCTCTTCGCGTTCCCCTCCCAAGTTACATTACCACCCTCGCTCTCCGCCGCCAGGTCCTAGTCAAGCTATACAGTCCCGATCTCCATCCAATGCTCTATCAAAAGCGTGCCCTCCGACGCTCTCCGCATCACATCAAACATCTTTACCCTCATCATCACGCATGAAGGTTTTCCAACAGTCTCTCAGCCTTCCAACCCAAACACATCCTGCCCGTGTTGTATCAGAGTCTTATCTTTCGCGCTCCCCCTCCCCTTCCTCGGTACTATCACCGCGTGAGACTCGCTCCGCTTCGCCGCCGTCTGTTCAAGCCAAGGTGCAGTCATTTACTGATAATCTCCCCCCAAAATCATACGTAGTCACGCGCAAGGCGCTCGCCTCGTCTTTGGATATGACTCGCGAATCTGATGCACAAACCTCCAAACAGACCGTACTCAAACAGGCTCGAGCTGTGTCGAAAATACCATCCCAAGATATAAGTCCGGGGCCCGATACTTCGACAAAGGAAACAAGTCATATTCCTCACCCAGATTCACTTGTCCAGAATGACAGCATCTCAGGCTCACCTGTCGTGGGGCAGTCCGCTCATCAGGCTAACCATGATGGATCGATTTTCTCCGTTCATCGTATATCGCCTGACGAACGCTCTAGCCACCTGACCTCCAGCGCTGACAATCACAGCCGCCCAACCACAACAGACTATCATCTGACCACTGGCCCGCGATCATATAGAGCTCATGATCATGAATCATCCGAGACAGACCGCAAGAGACAAAAAATGATGGGCTCGCCCTATGACCGCTCTTCTTTACCATCTGCACCTCAATCTCCGCGGCCTAGTCTAACTGAAGATGTGGCTCCTTCGTCCAGCAGACAATTGTTAAAGCCTCCGCCAGCGAGAAACACCGTCATCGTCGACCCTTCATCGGAAAGAACTCTCATCTCTTCATCGGCTCGCAAGGATGTTGAACACTCTTCAACTCGTGCTTCCTATCCAACAAGTAGCAGTGTTCATACCCGCTCCCTTCCGACTCACAGTAGCACAGCAGTCAAGATTCCACCCAGTATTCCGACCGGACCCAGGGCTGGTGTACCGATTGGACCCAGAGCGTGGGCTTCGCAAAAATTGACTAAAGCGCCCGTCACTTCGATTCGCACTTCGCCTGTAAGCCCCTACAGAGCTTCGTTGCCATCCTCCTCCCTTACTGACCATGGTGATACCTTATCATCTTCTCGTCAGCCTCCCCAGAATATCTCACCAAAATCATATCGTGACTCAGCCGGTATGACTTCGGGCTCGACCCGCTTACCTCGCTCGGATCACTACCCACATTCAGCACCATTTCCCTCGGCGGATGCTCTCAGTGGTCCTCCTCTAAACACACCTGCATCTGAGGTATTCATGTCTCCACTTCCAGTGTCTATTCCAATCACCATTCCACCACCAGCGCCACCACCTCCACCTCCAAATCACCCGAGGGCCAGCAACAACTCGCTTTCGGAAGCGAAGTCATCCTTCAATGTGCGCTCCAACACCCCCATCCCAACACCATCCGGTAGTAACTCACCGGTGACAACATTCGGAAAACAACCTACCCTCAATGTCGTATCATCAACACCAGCTGCCAATCAAATAGCGAAATCTAGTATTACTGCGAATGGACTGGGGTTGAGAAAAGATAGCATTGGTGGTATCGCGTCATCATCATCATCTGGTAGTGCGCCATCTATCCCTATTACAACAGCTACACCTGCTGCATCTTCTTCTACTCAAGTCAGAGTCAATAACTACCCCGGTGGTAAATTGCACCCTTCGACCCAAGCTTATGGAAGTGTTGGAGGCAATTATGTGGGAAGCAATGGGATGAGTGGAAATAATCAACCACATGTAGGTGCAACAGTTCAGGTTTCACCGCCAGTGATTGATCGAGATTTGGAACGAGCGCAAAGAATGTGCGAAGTTTGTCCTAGTTTGGAACAAGAGGTCAGTGTTTCCCTTCGTTTTGAAATTTTGATTTCTAACTTTTTTGATTGTTGATTAAAAAACTAGATTGCAAAATTACGATCCACTCGTAATTCAAGCATGTTAGCATCACATTTGAACTGCAAGGTTGCATCAGAGAAGACATTGGCGGAGTTGAAATATCAAATGATTGAAATGAAAGTGTTAAGTGAACGTAGGAAATTGGCTGAAGCTCAATTGGATCGGCATGGTGGTGGGATTAGTCTAGCAATGGGATTTTAGGAATCTTCACCAAAACAAAATCAAACGATCAGAAGCTATGATGATTTGATTTTTATTTCTGTTTGATAAAGATGGGGTCACACTTTCTCTCAGTTTTGAAGCATCATAATCTTCACGCTGATAAAACCGTCAAGTTGAGAAATTATTATCCTTCTTTTGGGTCGTGTAGAGAGAAAAAGTGGATTTCTGTATTGCAAGTCTGGATCATCAAGCCTTGTATGGAATCACACTGTATCCCCACCATAATGTTGATGTCATTGTGGATGGTAATTCATGATAAATTCGACATGAAATCTGTATGTATGTATAGGACAATGATATGCGATTTGTAGGTCTTTGCTGTGTATCATTCTGTCTAAACCTGCTAAATGGAGATCCCTGTGGGTCCGGGGACGTGTTATGAACTGTAAGAATGCACAGTAGGTAAAGGGCATCAGGGATTCTAGAAAAAACTTGAGTGTCCCTGTGGCTGCTAGCATCAAGCCGATGCAATGATAAAGTAACCCCTCACCTCAGAAACTTGAAAAACTTGGTATCAAGTATGTTACAAATTTTAGAGGCCCTAACAGTTCCCCCAGTAGTTGATGGCTAACACAGTCACTGTTGGAGAGCCAAGACTTCAACAATGCAAGTACAGTCACAAGTGCACATTCACATGCATGTGCAGCTGCATAACCTGTCATGTGTACAAAAAATTCATAATCTTGTTCAAATTTGAAAACTGGATTGGATCACCAATCACAATGCATATCAGAAGTCTGCAACCCAACTTGATTGCAATGGTTTGACAAAAATGAAAAATGCTTCATTAATATCAGACAGACATTATTAATTTTTATTGCACACATTCACTTTGCTCTTGTATGGCTATAGTGATATCCTTTTACATGGAATACTGGGTGTCACTGTTGAACCTGAGCTAACTTTGCTGCAAACTGTCCACTATGACTTACCAACGGGATTTGGCAACCACGCAAACTTTCAATTACATACATCAGTGTACACATCACTACAACTAGGCATTCCAGAGTCATCACAAAGTGATAAGACAGCTGGAAATCATGTGACTTTGACACTGATAGAATATTCTTCTCAGAGAGGAAACAAGGAAGCAATTTTTTATATTTAAGCTTCAAGCATGATACAATAGAACAACTTTCACACATGCCACGTCTGAACATCAATTGATTCGCGGCATGGTGACGACTTGAGGAAGTGCGTGGGTTGTGATGGCCGGGGTCGCTTTCTAGCAATTTACCAGATTATACCATCAAGCATCCGACTTTTTGGGTGGTTCAGATCTGATGCACGATATTCAAAAGACGAGTCAAAAAGTGCTATACATCATGGAGATGGTTTGAATTTTATAGAGGAACTTACACAGGCAGCTTGAATGTTTCAGGCTGCACATCTTGCCCTTGACCAGTTTGTTCCCAGGGCGAGTTGGCGCCCTCGAAGTTACGAAACGCTTGGGATAGCTGCAATGGCTCACTGAATTTTCCCAATCCATCAAGATAAGATGAGCTAAATTATCCAGCCTTTTCAAAGGCAATGCAGAGTGACGTACTATACCACTCGCTTCTTCTCCTCATCATATCTCACCTCGGTGTAACCCTATGAGGCCAAAGACACAGACGGAGAAACCAACGTTGGCCATCAAGACACAAGAGGCTATACATCTTTTGATCACACTCACGGTTAATGGGAAATCTTTCCGTAGAGGATATCCCTCGAATCCATAATCGGTAAGAATTCGACGAAGGTCGGGATGGTTTTGAAAGAAGACGCCATACATGTCGTAGACTTCTCTTTCATACCTAGCCAAATATAGCCATCAACATCAACCTGAATGGGTCACTGTTTTCAAGAAAATGTCCAGATGCACTTGGGGCGCGAACTCACCAGTCAGCACTTCTGAAGAGTCCTGTTGCACTCGGTACGGGGCTCACTTCGTCTGCATAAGTCTTGACACGGATTCGTGAAGCGTATTTGAGACTCAAGAGATGGTAAACAATTTCAAAACGTTTCGGACGAGTAGGGTAATCAGCACCGCTGATGTCCATCAATTGCTTGTATTGACATTGAGTGTGGTCTCGTAGGAAACCCAGGACAGGTACGATGCCATCGGGACTTGTGTAAAGGGTGAGTTCATCCTTGTAAACCTGTGAGACGCAAACCGAACCAAGAAATGCGTACTTTTGGCCCAAGCTCATAGCCGGAGCACATCAGAAGGAGCCACTTACGCTGAATTGTTGAATAAATTTGGGAATGCAGGAGGTCAAATAAGTCCCATAATCGTGCAACGAGTCCCTATTCGCATTAAATCAAAATCCAAAACCATCAAGCTTATTAATACATCTTCTTTTGACTACATATATCCTAGTCTTAAAGCCTTTGATCGTCATCTGAATGGATCACTCACGAGATCAGTTTGTATTTCTCAGCTGGGTTCTGTCCAGCCGATTCCTGAAAGGGTGAAGATCCCATTGCTGAAAATAGTGATATTCTTCAAAGTCAACCATCATGTATTCTTTCGTAGGTATTTTGAAAGCGTGATCGAATAAATTCTCACGAGGTGGATCTCCTAGTCGAGACACAGCAGTGGTTGTAAAGCATCGAGATCGAATGGCCAGGGTGGCGGCAGAAGAGGAGCGCAAAACGTTTTGGGAACCACCCACGACCAGTCTTGTGAATGCTCGTCCAGTGGCCATTTTAGTGGATCGATGAATGAAGTTTGAATTGACTTGAGTTGAGAAAATCAAAGAAGCTGAACACGATCTATCTTGGAAGAGGTTTATGAATGCTGCAGCCTGGTGGTTGTAAGTAAAGCGGCGCACTTCGGGGCACCCCAGTATCAAGATGTCACAGAATGAGACAGGTTCACGAAATCGACGGCAGGCGACGTTACTGCAACGCTACCGAGGTAACAGGTTTGCGAGTGTTCTTGTGTTTTTACATAGGTAGAATCACTTTTCTTTCTTGCTCATTTCTTGCGTATAGATGCTTGGTCAGAATTCCTCATCAGATTTTCTTGTCGAACCACTTTGGCCAATTTCTTTGTTTTTATATTTACAGCAGAACAAAAAAACATACAGAATGTTGTCTCCTATGTTGAATGCAAACAACACAGCACAGCGGTTCACAATCCATCATGTGCACTTTGGAATTAGTATGAAGGTGTTATGCAGCCCTAAGCCCATCAATTTAAAGAATTTGGTAAGATCATGTGACAACAAATTCATCAGCATGATAAAATCTGAATAGCAAGCATTTGGAATCCTATAAGAGGATTTTGACAAATCCTCAGCTTCAACAAGGATCCAAGTGTTCCACTTCAAAAAGCCACGGGTTAGTGCAATAAGATAAAGATCAACTTTTTTCTTAATAATTCCAAGAATACCTTGTATATATATGGATTTTATGAATTGAAATAGAGACCAACTTTTGTGGTGAATCCTGTTCAACAAGAGCTTGGATGATAACAAAGTACACAGTTGGTCTTTATTTCAGAAATCTGAAATCTGAATCATTGCAATAAAGCGGTAAGATTGTGTGAGTTAAGCTTCAATACATTGGTCTAACTTGAGGAATCTTCAAAGCTCTGTGATATTACGTCAAGTGAGTTCAATCAAGATCTGATCATGATGATCATGGTCATATTAGAGGGGCAGAAGTTGAAAAAAATGCTCAGAATAGAAACTTCACTAGATGTAAAAAATGTTGCTTTGAATTTTTATATTTTTAAAAGCATCTGAAAAAGATTTACCTGAGAAACAGATTCCTGAGTGATTTTTTTCCCACATTTTTCAAAGGAGGCTGGTATATAGGCCAGCTTAAATTTACACCACGGGGCAGCTGGCACGTGAGATTCACGTGAAATAGTTCTCTGCCAATAAATCACGCGCTGTCCACAGTGCGATACCCATTGTGAGCTACACATGACAGCCAGGGTGAGCAGCTAAAGCGTGGTGGCTCACCTGTCCATTGGGTGAGTCATCTCACATCATAACAGTGTGAAATGACTAATCCAATGAGTGGTGTGGAAATCAATTTAGATCTCACTCTAAGAAACAATTTTTTATTTATTCTTTAATGTGTTCCTTTAAAATTCAGAGTCGATTTCATTGGAAGATCTATTAAAATCAATTTAATTGCAATTTACAATTCTCAGTTCAAGATTCTCTATTAATCATATTCATTATAACTTATTTATTTCACAATTTGCATAAACATTAGTCTTTATTACATTCAATTCAAGATGATAGATAACAACATGATGAGATTCAAAATCAAAAAACAAATAATCAAGAAAATCAACAAGTTAGTATGAAATCGATCGATCTAAAAAAATAAAGAATACAAACCTAGATTTCAAATGAGGAAAGAAGAACAAATGATTAATTAGTTTATAGATAGATCGAACTAAAAGAAAGAAGATATAATAAAAAAAGAAGAACTTACAAATTTGAACTTAGACTTGAATCGATCAAAAGAAAGTAAGAGAAGAAGCTAAAGAATCAAAGAAGACACATAAAAAGATAAAAGAAGATTAAATGATCACTTAGTCTATGAAAGACTTGAATTGAAAGAAAATTGAAGAACCTACAGATTGAACTTTGAAATCAGATCGATTTATCAATTTAGGAAAGCTAGAATTCAAATTAGAAGATAGAAGAAGAACAAGTGATTAGTTAGTATATGAATGATCAAACTAAAAGAAGAAAAACAAACAAAGAACTTACAAATTGGATTTCAAAATCGATTGATCTGAAAGCTAAAAGAACATTAGAATCAATATTTGAAGATGAAAGAAGAATAAAAAAGAACCAATAAGTGTATGAAATGATGGATTAGGATTGAATAATCAAAAGAGTTAGAAAATAGAAAGGACTTACGTTAGATGCAAAGATAGAACAGGATCGATCCAAGATTGAGTGACGCAATCGATCAGATTTGAAGGATTGGAATAAGAGGAAATACAAGGTTGAGATTGAGGTGGAAGGTATAAGAAGAGTGAGTTGAAGAGTTGAAGAAGGGGTCCAGGAGGGTGTGTGTCGATCTTTGAGTCTTTTTGTTAGTGTTATTTTAAAGTGTTATTGAGTTTTTTCTCTCTTAAACCCTTATAAGGGTAATAGTGTTATCTTTTTTATTTAATTCAAGAGTCAAGAGTCTGTCGCGTGAAATTTGTGTGTGTGAAAGTTCTACCTGTGAAATTTGTTACAGTAGTGCATTAATTTTGGCATTTCAACAGTTTTAGAGATATTCAAATACTTTTTTTAGTACACCACGGGGGGATCCTGGGTCAGAAGTTGGTCCCAACCGGTCTTAAATACGTCAGGTCAGATTCCGACCCGAAACTCGCCCCTGGCTAGACTGCAGGCCACCCAGGGCTGGCCTTCGCGGGCCGCCCCTCTTTCAGTCCAGAGCGGCCAGCAGCGTGACTTGTAGACGCCCTCTGCGGGCCTATAGACCGCCTGCTTGGTCCCTGTTTGGTCAAGCGTGAAATTGGGCGGCACCTTCCCAAAAGTCACGGCTGAGCGAAGTAAGCGCAAGGATGAGGCAGACTTCGCCTGCTGAGCTCAGCCCTTCGATCAGTCTGCGTGGATGACAGGACCGATGCAAGCAAACATCACAACCATGCCTCTCTCAACCACCCAAATCTCAGCACGTGTTGAGATCCTCCCCTCCCATTTTGTTTGGGTCTATGGAGGTTAATTGTATCAACTTCCCAACCCTCAAGGCTCAAACTGTGTTTTAGATGTCTTCTGAGATGTTTCTTGTGTACCATTGCATTGCGTTTGTTTATCCTGCTTTATCGTTTCGACTCCCAACCCTCAAGGCTCAGCCCAGGTTGCACATATCGTGTTGGGTTTCTTGTCTCCCATCAGAGGCTGCATGGTGGCCTTCATCCCTGCGTTAAAACTTTTCTCGTGTCGCGTTGTCACCCCTGGGTCTCTTTTGCTTCTCGCATGAGCGCTCGAGTTAAACCTGCGGACCTTCTGTCTCTCGTTTGAAACTTCATCCTCACCTGAGTTAAAATTGCGGTCCTCCTGTTTCTTGTCTCAAAGTTCATCCTCAACTTCGAATCATCAGATTATCTTTCCATTCTCAATTTCACATCAGTTTTCAACATCTCCACTTCATGTCATCGCAACAAACACACGCGGGGGAGCTAATGGTTTATCCACTCCGTCGATGGGTCAGCTCTTCCTTTTCACGTCTCATTGAGGAAAAGATGATTCATCTATTCTATCCCATAGGCCGAATCGACAGGATGTCGAGCACACTCTTGGCCCATCGCGAGGCCTCTTTGTCGCAACGCGCCGTCCAAGGGGCCACAAGTCGCCCAAACCTTGGTGAATCATCAGGCAAGTTGTCATCTCTGTCTCTTACACATCCAGGCCGCTTTGTTGATATTGGTCTGACAGGTCACCATGAAGGAAGTAGCCCTCATGCCGGTTCCATGATATGTAATAACGTCCTAGGGGTAAGCCAGCCTATTCTCTTCATCTGTCCTTGGCCGTTTTGGTCTCGTATCCTGGTGGATTGCGAATAATTGTGCGGAAGAGGAGGATAACCGTGATATTGAGACGCTATGGATTAAAACCAAAGATTTACATCGGTGACAGGTCGCATATTTGGTGAGTCTCAGTTTGTTTGTCTGTTCTCTTTGTTGCTTTATCTCATCCAGCTCATCACCGTTTCAAATTGCAGCTTTTATAGACTGGTATACCATGAGGATCGGAAGAACTTTCGTGGCAAAGGCCTCTTCACCGCATTCAAACCTCGGGTGACTTTTGATCTGCCTTGCAAGGAGGCCATACAAGATGAGATGGCCAGGATTGAAGCTGGGGGAATTGAAGGAATTGAAGAAGAGTTCGAATGAAATTGTTGCGACTAAACTTTTTCTTTTCTTTTTCATCTCATTCCTGTTCGGTCTGGTCATGAAAGTTGCTACTTTGTCATATTAACAGGATCCAACACACCAATCGAAGAAAATCTGATGTTCATTTAAAGTGTTTTGACGTATTTCTTCCAATCAACCTTGTTATTTGTGACCTCATCAATACAAGCTTTTCTTCCGATAGCTGCACCCTTGACATGCCACCGCCTAGTAATGCATTGTGCATTACGTTATTACCCATTTTTGAATCAGAGCGGTCCCTGCCCCGCCCAATTCCAATCCAAACGGTCCAACACGTTTATTGCCCCGACTGAATTGATGGCCTGCAGGCCACCTGCAGGCCGCGCACGCCTGCACTTTTGGCGAGCTGTAAGGCGCCTCCCCGCTGATCTTTCAAGCACCTTACAGTTCGCCAATTGGTCGTCGCCAAACTGACTACCTGCTGGTGGTCAGTCACTCCGCACAGAGCGACCGCCTGGTGGTGGCCAGCGAGGATGACCTTTTGGCGGTCAGGACGCCCCCGTGGTGTAGAAAATTTAGTAGAATTTTTATAGTTTAAAGTTCAGGAGTCGGATGATGAAAGACGATGAACAAAGAGGACTGTGAATGACTGTGGTTCTTTGACTGTGGTTCCTGTGACATGTACCGTACCTGTGATGTCAGACTTGACAGTGATCATCATACCTTTACCCAAATCTTGGTTTTGAGAATGACACCAAGATGTGGTACAGCCTGATTTTCAAAAGGGCGGGCTTCAAAGTAAATTTATTTGTGGACAAGTCCTTTTGATTTTGTCAAGAAGTGGATGCTTTTCAAAGGAGAATAGCCACATGATCAGCACTCGATGTGAGCTTGGATGAGCTCATTTGCATGCTGAGCACCTGGCTGGCAGGTTGCGCTCGTATGACCCAGCTCACCCACTCATTGGCTAGTAAGTCACGCCACACCAACGTGGTCTTTCTCTCCACATGTAAGATACGTGACAGGCCATGGGTGAAGGCCACATAGCCGCACTCACACTGCTACCACCTGTTCTACACAACCACTCAGTGTGGTCATACCCAACTGACATTTCATGTGGTCCCAGTTCAAAGTCGCCCCGTGGTGTACATGATGAACTTTTTGAAACTTTTGGGTCAACTTGAACCACATTATTGTTCCATGATATTTCACCAGTTCATGGTTAAGCTTACTATTGTCATGTTGCAGATTGTCCAATACCTATCTGATGCCAAAGTGGCACCTTTTGGTTTGATTGAGCTACAAGGTATATATGTAGAAGAATGGACTAAAGAAAAGCTATATTGAAAATCTTGATATTCCGATAAGTTTTTTCAAAAGTTCTGTTTGAGAGAAATTGATGTTACTTCAGTTAGAGTGTTCACCTAACTTCTCTGATCAAGCTTATGCTAGAAGTAAGCTCATGCCTTGAACCGTGTTTTTGGGGAAGTCAGATCATTTCATCTTGGACAGTTTGTCTTTACCAAGCACTTTCAAAGTTACCTATCCTTTATTTAACAGAAGCTCTTCCAACCCTTAAAAAGAGTTGTTCCCTTTGTTTTGATTCAAGAAACAAAAGCGTATGCGGTCTTAATGCTACATATTTCTGTTGCAAAGGCTGGGAGATGTCAAGAGGTTTTCAATAAAAGTAACAAACAAATGGATATGAAGTGAGGCTCGATTGTTGATCATGATATGTATGATTGTTGTTTTTTGAATTGGTTGATATGATATTACTTTTGCTAAAAAGCTTGGTCCGATCGAGAAAAAATAAAACAGAATCAGACCCAGATTTTGCCGCAGCAGTCACAACGCAGCAGAGAGAAGGATTTGGGGGGTGCTGTCTGGTCCTGTCGGCTCTGGTGCGACCTCCCTACCATTCTGCTGGTCCATCACCCATCTCTAGGCTCTAGTTCCCCATCACCTTGACCTCTTTCTTTGCACACTCTTGCAAGATGACGTTGTCAAACTCTTGGTAAGTCACTTTACAAGTTACATTAAAATATATCTCTTCTTTATTATCTATTGGTGTACTTTCTAACAAACTTTTTGTATTGTTCGATTCAGATGACCATCCTCACAACACAGTCTGATATCCGTGATCGTCTTGCCTAGCTTTGTCTCACCATCACCTCACCAGCTCTTTCTTCCCACACTCTTTCAAGAAGGTTTTGAATTGTTGGATTGATCATAACGAGCATTTGTTAACAAATCAAAAAAAGAAATGATGATGAAGTTTTTACGGAGCTCACAACTGCTGTGCTAATGTGAGAGAAAAGCCAAGTTGAATGAGATGTATCCTAATATCCTCAACTTGTCCGGTGCCAAGCTATGCTGAATAACAATTGGATATCTCATGAAAGATATCTCAAATGTGAGTGACTTTTCAAGGTAAGCAAGATCATCAGAAACATCGACTGGTTATGACCAATATCAAAACCAATCAATTCCTGATTGATTCTCCTACAAGGCAATCCTATGATCGCAACTTGAGAACAATCTCAAATCTCTTATGAAATAAAACCTAAGATCTCATCGGGTTTGAAGTCAAGATTAACAACGATCTCATTTTTTTGAAGACATTCCACATCCAAGAATCAATTGATTTTGCTCGGTCAAAACCAATCAACCTTCCTATGCTCCTACAGAAAAGATTGTGAAAAATCTCAGCTCTCTTGTGTAATCTAGAGACTGATTTCACAAACAAGATCAAAATCGATCGCTTTGATTGTGATCCTTTGAAGAAGATTGAAACGATTTCAGTTTCACGCCAATCTTATCTATAATTCCTTGTTTCTAATTTTTATACGATGACAATCTTCTCTAACTACAATTCATCTAATACAAACAAACGAGCTCCCCTTCAAATATCTGAAAACCACAATGATGATACAAAATTCCGTTTGACTGGATTTGACCTCGTAACTAAAACTTGTGATCTCGAGACAACAAACTTTGACACATTGAATCCAAAATCGATAGGGTTCAACTTGGGAAAGTATGGTGGTATGCATTGTAGAAGGATACCTAGAAATGATATTGGGGATCATCAGTAAGTTCAATTAATTGCACTGAGGAGACAAATGGGAGGAATTGAAGTAAAAAAAGTGTACCTTTTTCCTACAGATCAGCAATGGGTTGGCCACGATTGATAAACACGTTTCCAGGATGTGAGAAGCAGCGAGCGACTGAGTTGAGTTTAGTGATGAAAACAAAGTAATCAACAGGGACAGGGATTTGAAGGATATGACTGGGAGCTCGCACCAGAGCCAACAGCACCCCCAAAATCTTTCTCTCTGCTGCGTTGTGACTGCTGCGGCGAAATCTGGGTCTGATTCTGTTTTATTTTTTCTCGATTGGGCCAAGCTTTTTAGCAAAAGTAATACCTTGGATTGATATTGTGGGAATAAGATGAAGATGGATTGGAGATGAAGTGAAATGATAAACCGAGTTTTTAAAAATGCAGAATGGTTTGATATGTAGTTTTAGTTTTAATTTTGACAAGTAGCTTAAGGTATGTATTCTTAAGTATAAACTGTGTTTTGATTTTGATTTTGGGTGAATTGTGATTTTCTAATTTTGAACTTCTTGAAGAAGAAGAAGAAGAAGAAGAAAAGGAAAACTAGAAACCATCACTTCACTTTACTTTACTTCACTTCACTATGGCCGCAAAGGAAGATGAATCAGAGAACATTCAATCAAATTCAGATTCAGTAATCAGTTCCTCTTTACCAATCTCAACTAATCAAACTATTCAAAATCAAGATCAAATCGAGAATACCATCAATCTTACTGCTTCATCTCAACCTATCACTTCCAATCAACCTGATCAAGATAATCAACCTATTACATCCAATCAACCTGATCATTCAATCAATCTTAAATCTGATAATCCGATAGCTACTACTTCTCAGATATCTTCTTCTAGTCTTTTACCCAGTACCAAGAAATTCAAGGCTTCGTCTCTGAGCGTTAACAAGAAATTCTTGAGTACAACTTCCGATTCGAAATCTACTAAGAATTCCTTGATTTCTAGTCGTAAGTTTATGGTTTGATCTCATTATCAACTGAATCTTCGCATCTAGATTCCAATCTTGTTGAATTGTTTCAAACTTGATCTACTTTTTCTGCATTGATAGCACGACTCTCAACTCTCTCTCCATCCAACAATTCAAGCCCTCTTGGTACTGGTCCACGACTTTTGACTGGAAAGATTACTGCAAATTCTACAATCCTCAATCCCTCAGGTTCAGCCACTACAGGATGGGCCCGCACACCGCTTGTTGTCCCTCCTCTTGCTCTAGGTGGAAAGTCACCTGAACCGAATCTTTCTAGTATTCCAGTTGGAAAATCACCAAGTTCAACACCACTCGTCAAGGATGATTCCGCAAGCACTGTGGGCTCAAGACCTGGATTCAACGGTTTCATTCAAAACTCCAACCAACAACCTTCCGTAACAACTCCCAAGGTATCCCATTCAATGTCATCAGCATCGCCCTGGGGTAAATTTGAGAATCCGACACCAAACGGTATAGATAATCTCGCCAATGATTTTCCAACAGCCCAGGAGGTAGCCAATCGTGAGTCTTGCTCTTATGTTGATCTTTTACGGCCTCGGGATTTTACAGTGTGATCAGTCAGGCTGCAAGACAAAGAGCATCAAATTGTGATTTTGACATTGAAATTTGGATTTTTAGAGCACAAGCTCAAAGCTCAGTCTGTAGCAGCTGCCAATGCTGCACGAGATAAAGCATCACTGGATCGTGCAGCAGCATCAGCAGCATATAATCAACAACTTCTTCAGACTTTGGATGGCTTTCGTGGTACACATCTCGATCCGAACGCGAGTCATTGGGATGAGGTAGGTTTAGAGTATCTCTATCATCTATCATTCATCAATTTCTGACCTTCTTTGTCTCTTGAATCATCCTATCACTCACTCGGTCCATCACCACACAATCTTACATAGATGGAGGATGAGGATGATATGTTTGGTGAAGTTGTCGAATTTGGAGATGGGACTCAATACAAAGTGACGGAAGTTGCGGCCGCAGCAAGTGACATCAATAAACAATCGTCAACCGATACCAAACCTACGCCCAATCCTTCACAATCTCTCAAAAAGGAGGATCGCTTTACTGAAGATTACGATCGTTCAAGTCAACTCATGGAAGGGACTGAACATCTACCTCCCTTCCTTCGTGGTCGAGCTGAACTCAAGAGCCTCTTTAACGATAGGTTAGGCAAGTTTGAACCTTATTCGGCTAAAACACTGGACAAAGTCAAGGATCCTACTTCACAAGTTCAAGTCTTACAACGACAACGCGATTTGTCTGGTGATCCATCTCCTGCCAATACCTCTTATTCCCAACAAGGCAGTCACACATCAAACCACGCTCCATCCACACGGCCATCATCTGATCTGGTACGAGACCGTGCACTCTCTCCACCTGACAAATCACGAGACACCCCAACCCGTACCATGCTTTCACAAGCTCTCGTCCCACCCAACCCCTCGACATCTGTTCGTGCCGAATCATCCGCCCTTCCCTCAACTACACGCAAGTCTTCAGATTCAGAGACACGGGCGAAATTTTCAAATCCCCCATGCCCTGATTTAGATGAGATACATCGGACCGAAATGATGTCAGCCGCAGAACGAGCTCGCAAACGTCGTCAAGAAGAGGAAGCTACTCGCGAAGCAGAAAGTCAACGAGCCAAGCAGAAAGCCATGGAGATCGAGAACAAATTGAAAGCGGCTGCGGCTGCGGCTGCAGCATCTACCATAGCATCATCTCAGGCGCACAGTACATCGGCCTCTGGCTCCTTTAAACGAGACCATTCCAATGAAGGGACTAGTCGTACTCCTGGTAGATTGGCCCCAGTGGATCGTAAGGATGTTGACTCATGGCGTGCGAGGCCTGTTGAGAGGACTCTGCTCCCGCCAAGACGTTCGGCGACAGCCGTTACGAACGAACCTCCTTCAAATAATTCAATTGGCCGGCCGATCTTGAGCCGTCCTCCTCCACCACCTGAAGACATTACCTCGCAACCCTCAAGGCCCAGCGAGCGCTACAGCGCCAAGACAGAGTCAACATCAAGTGCATCTGTCCCACCAAACCGGCCTTCATCATCCTTACCACCTCAGGAAGAAGCTTTCAAAAATCGGGACGACAAGTCATCTCGTGTCTCATCATGGGAGTCGCAGATCAACCTGGCTTTATCTTCTCAACGGCCATCCCGCCTTGCCGCAAAGCCTTCTTCCTTACTTTCTTCATCTAATCCTACATCCGCCCCTGGCCAAACCGATACGACTAAAAGATCTACCGATGGCACACCTACAAGTTGGAGACAGCCTCACTCAACTATTGACAAGGTAATCAGCTCCTCAGATCCACGGCAGCGGCCTCCGCACATGCGACAAGGCTCCAATCCATCCACTCAAGTCAATCAAGGTGAGGATGATGCAAAAGTCAACAGATTGATACCTCCTATACCGGTTTCCAGTATAGAGCTGTCATCCGAAATGCCACCCAAGCCTTCTACGTCATCTCAATCACCGAGCTTGCGAGATTCCAGACCGCCAATTTCTGCGCCTGGACCATCACGTGCAAACTTACAGGACAAAAAACCCAAGCTACCTGAAATGTCACATCTCGATACTGTCATGTCTCGAATCAAGGGCGTCCTGGAAGCCGATAAAGAAGCTAGAGCGAAAGCAAAAGCTCAGGCAGCAGCCACCCTTCCTGTTGTAGAACCATCAACAACACGAGTCATGCAGAAATCAACTCCGACAGCTACTTCCGTGACCAGAACGGAAGTTAAGCCTAGTCTTGCGTCAAGGGCCGATACCTGTACCAAGCCCTCGATTTCTAGTGCAACAGATATACCAAGTCCTGACGATTCTGGGTCTAATTCGCAGAGTGTTGATCGCCAACTTTCCAAGCCTCTCACATCAGCATTCAAGCCATCTGTTACTAGCCTTCCATCTGCATCAGCTGTCATTAACAAATCTTCCGAGCCGACAGCGCAGAACCCGATCTCTACCCCATCGGTTCCTCATCTTCCATCAGCTCTCTCTAACCCCGCTGAGAAGAGATCCACGTCGATTCGCAAGGCTGCAAGGTTTGATTTGTCACCTCAAGAGCAGCATGTGCGCCCCGATTCAAGGCCAAATCATCTCAGTTCAGCTTCACTGGTTCGGCCTGTTCTAAAACGTCCGCCGACGTTTGTGGATCGAGATCCGACCCCCCACTGGGACGTCACAAAAGTAGAGCGAGCGATGTCGCCCGAACCCGCTTGGAAAGCATATACTGTAAAGTTAGCACGGCCTGTAAGGCAAAAACGAAAACAATCACCACACCTATTGAAGGCTTTCTGGAATCCACTTACGCCTGCAAGAGTGAATATTCTCACTTGGGATCCTCCTTTGCCAAATATCTCTCCTCGAACCCTATCAAGAGATGAATTGTTGTTTAGAAAGAAGTTTATTAGAGGTGTAGTCATGTCAAATGTAGTTTTGCCCAAATCATCAATTCAATCCCAAACTGATGTCGAACATGAACAACAACGTGAGGGTGGTCCTTTATTCATGCGAGGTCGAGGGCGGGCTTCAGGTACCCTACAACCTGTCCTGCGCGGCAGAGGCCGTGGTCGAGCTGATGTAACAATGTCGTGGCGAAGGCCAGTAGAAGAAAGTGCCCCTGTTGCAAAGCCGGAACCTGAAGTCAAAGCTGCAATGCCTCCTTCGCCAGCGACGCCACCTCTTTCCCCGGCTGACAAGAGCCCCGAACCGGTTACCCCAACAATTGTCAGCTCAGCTCGGAAACAAAAATCAAAACTCCCAGAAGGCTCCAAAGTCGCATTCAATCGACCGTCTAATATCACAAGCTCTGCTGCCACCACAGCGTCTGGTATCTTCATGGTGAACAGTGAAATCATTGGGGAAGGTGCAGTACAACCTTCAGGCTTGACTATGTCGGAACCAGAGCCCAAGCCATCAACTCCATGTAGCACACCTGACGACTCTGCTTCGATTCCATTGGTAAGCCGTTTGTCTTGAATGTGTTTATGTACCATAGCTCTAATATTGGGTTCTTTACAGACACCTCGTAATCGCTCGTCCCCACTCCCAGTCTCCCTTACGCCTCCTTCGTCGAATATGCATTCCATCACAGGGTCAAAGGGATCGCCGTCCCCTTGGACTAAATCCCCACTAGCCTTCTCAGTTTTGGATTCACATACCAAGAACGTATGGTCACAGCCTGATGGTCGTATTACTACGAAGACCCCTCCATCAGGTAAGATTGAAAATTCACTCGAAGGCATTCCGGATGACTTTGTGGCCGCATTACCTCGGACTTTGAACGATTTCAACGCTGAGGATGAGTCGGTACGAAGTAGCGTGAAAGATGAATCAACAACGTTTTGTACAAGTCCATATATCTCATCCCTACCTCCAAAGAAGATCTCCTCGCCTACAGTAAGTGAGCGACCTACGACCCAACCCGGTTCCAATCATAATCTTCAGCTTCAGCCTAGTCCAAATGGTCTTGACGATCGATCTACGTCTAGCGGACACGGACAGCCTTCATACATCAATCAGACTAATGGATGTAATCTGAACAGTCAGAACAATTCCCAGAGTTCTGTGATGCAAGGTTACCCGGGAAGTTTTCCTTCACCGTCAACTTTCCAGGTGCCACCAGGCTATCAACTTGTTCCGATTGGAACAGTCCCTAATCTTCCAGCGAGTCCGTATTCTGGTATATCAACTATATACCCAGGTCAAGCCCCCGGACCATGGTCTCCATCCTTGAGCGCTCAACAACCTGGTGCCTATGGGCGATCACCTCAACCTTATCCTCTTAACACTACTAATTATCCATCATCGATTCATCCGACTGGGTTCAACGGTGCAGCACATAATGGACTCTCAGATAATTCTCATCAGTCATCGAACAATCAGGGGTTCAATAAAACTCCTGGTCCAATCGCACCACGTGGAACAGGACCAGGTGGCCGAAACTCAAACCCAGGGATGCAAAGTCCACACCTTGGTAGACTACCAGTTGAAAACAATCATAGTTTCATACCCACTGTAGGTCGAAATGGACCTAACCATGTAGGAGGCAGTAAAGCACCACAAACAACAGGTATGACAGGTTATCCACAACCTATGAACAACTTACATGATAACAATGTAGGGTATGGGGGTGGGCCTACTACTAGTAATAATGGGTTTAATGGATTTCATCTACCGAACCCACATGGATCATCTTCTATGGTTGGTGGAACTGGTGGATTCCATCATGGTTTATCACCTCAGTCCGGGTTCTCTTCTTCACCACATACTTCTGTTGGTTTTACTGGATCTTCTAGTCATCTTGTGAATGGTAATACAAATCAACATCAATATCTACCTCCTCCTCCTCCACATCCACAAGGATTTGATCATCAATCTATGCAGTATCCGGTTGTTGGACCTCCTCAATCACATGTAAGTGAATCTGTTTTTTCAAGTGGTTCGATACCCCCAAAGACTCATGAGATATTCAATTCTGATTGGTTGAATCTTTAGGGTAATAATGGAAATGGGATCTTTAATCCAGGATCGATTGGAGGACCAGTGATTCGAAACAATACACCGGTGATCGGTTCATCTTCGATGATCGGACATCATAATCCTTCAATGATGTATTCGAATCCAAGTAATTATCAAACTAATCAAAGTACTACAACAACAGCTTTACCACCTACATCAGTCACACAAGTCACCTCAACTGGATCACATTCTAGAAGATCTATGGCTCATTGAATCAAAAGAAAGAAAAATATTCAAATCAATGAAAAGAGAGAAAATTGAAAATTGAATCGTTTTGGGATTCAGGATATCATCATCAAAGAAACTTCAAATCGAACTTGAAACTTTAAGATGATTAAAGAGATTGAAAGTTTTGAAAGTTTTTAAAAATGTGAAAGTGTAAAAGACAAGAAAAAGGAAAAGGAAAGAGATTCAACCTTTTTTTTTTTCTTTTCTTCTTCTTCTTCTCATATTTTCTGTATTGACATTTTTTTTATATAATCTTTTTTGGTTTCTTTTTCCATTTTTCTTTTTCATCTTTTTCATCTTTTTGTTTTTTTGTTTTTTATTTTTATTTTTCTTTGTGTTTTTTAAGATTGTTTTTTTTTTCTGGTTTGGTTTGGTTTAGTTCGGTTTAGTTTTTGAATAAAATTAAAAGTGTTTTTCTCATTTATTTTAAGATTCTTTTTTTTGAGTGAGTGAGTGAGTGAGTGAGTGAGGTGAGTGAGATTAAATTAAGTATGAAGGTTCTTGAAAGATGAAGGGAAGAGATAAAGAGAGAGACAGAGAGACAGAGATAGAGAGATAGATTGACAGAAACACTAAAATTCATATTTGATCATGTCAAAGTGTGCGTGTTGATGTAAATAGGGTACCAGGTTAGTGATCAAATTTGATATCGTCAAGTTTAATTTGGATTTTCTCATTTGTTCGTGGAGGGTTGACAAAAAAAGGTCTTTCCTTACACATCAAGCTGTACTTTGAGTTTATCAGAAACAACTGTGGCTCAGGTTGCTTTCATTCAAAATCGTGCGTGTAAGGCACATTGGATGTTTGCTCAAGCATCATAAGACTTCAAGACATCATTTCAGACTGGTACATTGTCATACAGGAGTGAGCCAGTAAATAGACACAGTTTATGGCACATGCAAAGTCTTCACAAATTTTTGTCAGCATGTGCTCGCTGTTACTTGTAATGATATCATATGAAGGTTCATGTTCTTTTGATACAAATGTGAGATTGCCTGACAATCAAAATTCATCCAGAACCTCAATCAGATTCGACGTAGGTACGCGCAGCCGAGCTTTGATGCCGGTCGTAATTAGGGTCATATATGTGTTTAGCCTTTTCTCAGAATTTCACATCTCTGCGTTCATAGAACGTTGGATGGGTAATGAGCTTCGGTAACCCTGCGAAACAATTTGTTGAGAAGCTTTGAGTATCGTGTACCACCAAGAAAGATGGATGAAGTAAGAGATTTCGGCACTCACGGAAGGAATTCTTCTTTGATACTTCTTACATTGACAAATCTGTACAAGAGGTTGATACTTCCAGCTTTGTCATTCGTACCACTTCCTCGTGATCCTCCAAAGGGTTCTATAGGATGAACAGAGAAATGTGAGCTGGCGGGAACTGATTAGGCTACCCGGAATTTAAGCTTACGTTGTCCGACCACAGCTCCAGTACATTTCGAGTTGATGTAAAAGTTACCAGCAGCTTGTCTGAGTTTGTTGGAAGCCAAGACGACTGCTTGACGATCAGCCGCAAAGCTGAACGTGCCAAACGAAGTCCAATTCATCAGGTCTAGATACTTGATTAGATGAAGGACAAGATACTAAACTCACATAGAGCCTGTCAACGCATAGGCCGAGCTCGAGTCGATCAACTCGCATGTCTTCTCAAACTCTGCGTCAGGGTAGACGTAAGTGGTAATGACTGGTCCGAAGAGTTCTTCAGTCATAGTGATCGAGCGAGGGTCACGAGTCACGATCACGGTAGGTTGAATAAAGAATCCCTTGGACGCATCACCTAGTTCGAAGAGCAGAAGCATGAGTATGGGGTAGAGAAGCTCCAGGATCATGTTCAAAGTACTTACCAGTACCGCCAATCAGGACCTTATCACCAGAGTCCTTTGCTTGTTGGATGAGGCCCATGATCTTGTCATATGATACTTGTGAGATGACTGGTCCCATAAATGAGTCCCATTCTTCTGGACTTCCAACTTTGTGCTTAGCAACTTCTTCGAGAAGGGTTTCTGAAAAGGCAGGCCAGAGGCTCTCAGGAACATACAACCGTGAAAGAGCACTGCATTTCTGTCCACTGTATTCGAAACCTGCTCGGATGGATTGCAATACGCCGGATCGAACCGGTGCGGAAGGATGGATCAAGTGAAAGTTCTTGCCACCAGTCTCACCAACCACACGTGGGTAAGATCGGAGTTGGCCATCTGCGACACCTTGAGCAATATCTAACCAGAGTTTACGGAAGATTTTCGTGGACCCGGTGAAGTGCAACGATGCGAAATCCGGACTTCGGAATATCTATGGAGCAAAAATTGATTAGCTGATGAATGTTGACTATGGATCACTCAATGAAACGTATGGCTCGGCCAGTATTTCTGATTGACTTACTTGATTGCAGGCTTGCTCAACATGTTCAGGAGATACGGGGATGAATTGAATTACTCCCTTGGGTAAGCCTGCTTCTTCGAGAAGCTTGTAAGTTAAGTAATTAGCATACACAGCCATAGGTGATGGTTTCCAAAGTACGACATTTCCTAGAAGGGCTGGAGCGCCTGCAAGATTTCCACCGATAGCAGTGAAGTTAAAAGGTGAGACAGCATAAACAAAGCCTTCCAACGGACGGTATTCCACTCGGCTTCAAAGCTACACGTTAGTTGCCAGCTGTTGTTGGTCGATTGATGGGTAAGACTAAATAACTCACTTCCACACTCCAGCGGAATTTTTGGGTGGCTGCTGGGCATACATATCTTCGGCATATTTGACTCCGAATCGAAAAAAATCGCACATCTGGTTACAAAAATGTTTGTCAAAGGTTTGTGGTGGCAACGTAACACAGAGCCCAAGACTACGAAAAGTGAGCTTACCTCGGCTGCTGCATCGATCTCAGCTTGCCAGGCATTCTTTCCCTGTCCCAGCATGGTAGCCGCCATAATCTTGTACCTCCATAAGGGTGAGGCAAGGAGATCGGCAGCCTTGAGGAAAATAGCCGAGCGGTCATTGAAGGGTAAAGCTTCCCAGGCCTTCTTGGCAATCAAAGAGTCCTCGATGGCTTTGGTGATCAAACTGGGGAAAATGAGTTTGTTGATCAGTTTATCGATCTTGTCCTGACTTCTCAGACGCAAACCAATGAACGTCGCTTACTCTGGGCTGGCGGAGTGAAAGTTGCATAACACGGTTTGATGATCGTATGGAAGGACTTGATTGGTGGTCGGTCCGGTCTTGATCTGAAGCGAAGGACATTTGGGTTGAGCGAATAATTGAGATCGAGAACACAGGCAGAGATTCTAACCTCGACTCCGTTGATGATAGGTCCCACGTTGTAAGGCATCCCGGCCTTCATTTCTTGTACAGCAGCCTCGAGAGCAGCCCGAGATGAACTTCCTGGCTCATAATGTTGCTAGTGGCCACACACATTCATCACAGGAAACTTGGATCAGTCTGCGTTGGTTTTTAGGCGTGGAAATGCAAAGAAAGATAGGAACAAATAATTACGTTGGGCTCATTCGGGATCTCGGGTAGCTTGAAAGTGGCTAAGGTGGGGCAAGACATTTTATTGAAAGTCTAGGTCTTGAATCGATTGATGGGTCGTTTGGAAAATTGAAAATATTCAACCAAGTCTTTATACGTTCCGAGGTTGGTCAACAAACACAAAAAGCAAATCAAGAAGTCGCTGCTATATATATAAAACTTCATACCCGAAATCCGGGAAACAGCCGTCACCGCAGTCATATACACCACCTCGCGCGTGGCTGAGAAATGCGAGCTATATAAACTTGTTGATGTTTCAAAATATGACTCTCGATTGTTTTCTACCATGAGACGCTTCTCGGTTGCCTCTTAGCCCTAGCTTTCCGCTTCATCATTATTCCAATGAGCTTCCCCCCATTCAGGGTTTGACACATGACGCGATCAACCTTTTTTCAAATCTTTCCCGGAGCATCACGATACCAAATTGGACTTGAACAACCCCCGGACCCCCACTGTAAAGTGGGGTTTCAGTCTCAAGGACGCTGTCCACTAGGATTGTACCATATTGCACCATTCTCATCGAAGTTCTACAATGAGAACATATGTAGAAGAACTTACAAAATAGATCCAACATCAATGGGGAAAGGACACACCCCGAACTTCAAGCAACACTACACTTCCTGCTACAAGTCTCACCCTCAGCTGCCCCTAAATCATCAACTTAACATGCCTTCTGGCACATGAACCGCGGTAACTTCCTTACCAGGCATGTCACACATCTTCATGAAGGCGCTTGACATCGCGGAGCATTCTCTGGTCCCGAGGATCGTAAACATTCAAGTTCTCTCCCTCCTCCTGGAAAGTTCTGAACTGAAGCTCACACTTGATCCTACAAGTAACTTTTGAAATTTTCACTTACTACTGCCACATCGAGATCCGTCTTGTACTTGCTGAAAGGGGCGCGATTCTTTGATCAATGGTAAAAAATTCTTTGACAGCGTACCTCAATGACCACCACATAGAATGGGAAACATGATATTTGTTTATAGTCAGCAGTTTTTTCCTTGCCAAGCCATGGAACCTCTTGATCACTTAGAAATGTGCATAGTGCTGTTTCGAGAAGAAATGTCGTCCTCCTTGTTTTTTTTATTTATTCATTTTAAAGTTGCATTAGAAAATACCAATGTAGATTTTACATCAGAGCTGTAATCAACTTTTGCACGGGTGCAAAGATGGCCAAAGATCACAATCATTGCTTCCTTTGTATCCGCAATCAAACTTGACTAAGTCCCTCGTTAAGCTTGAGCCGCATAGAAAGGGAAACATGATGTTTGTTCATTCTTCCTTGCCAAGCCATGGAACTTCTCTTAGAAATGTGCTGTTTCAAGAGAAAATGCCGTCCTCCTTGTTTTTTATTTTATTTATTTTAAAGATGCACTAAAAACTACCGATGTCAACTCTATATAAGAGCTGTAATCAACTTTTTCAAGGGTGCAAAGATTGTAAAAGATCACAATTGTTGCTTCCTTTGTATCCGCAATTGAACTTAACTAAGTCCTTTCTTAAGCTCGAGCTGCTCAAACGAGGGACTTGGACAATATCTTTTTTTTGGCGTGAGATTGGCTGGGGCTTTTTGCCAAAACATGGTCTCCTTATAAAACATTTTTTTATAATTTCAACATGTCTCCGTCCCCATAATAAACACCATGCACCTGTATCTCCTCTTCAAACTCCCCCGTCACAATCCTGATACCTTTTTTTGATCTGGAGATGAGTTGAAAGTTGTTGTTGTGGACTGTAAACCAAAATGAAACTCCAGGCACGGACCGATCAAAATTACTGTGAATCTTGACTTTGACCCTCAATGATTTCCTGGGAAGCACACAATACATCTCAAAGCTGGGAGTTTGAGGCTGTACAGACAATTTATGTGCATGTTTTTTATTATGAGAAAGGAGCAATGTTGAAATCTTAAAAAAGGTTTCATAAGGAGACCAGTATTGGGCAAAAAGCCCCGGCCAATCTCACATCAAAAAAACAAGATAGTGTTTAAGTCCCTTGTTTGAGTGGCTTGAGCTTACCAAGGGACTTGGTTAAGTTTGATCCGCAATACGCAACCTTTGGTGCTTTGTCAAGGCTTAACATCAAGGTACAATCTTACAAAACGTTTAGAGCATCTGCAATGGTCCCCCAATTGTGCAAGCCCTGAAACAGACCCCCAATCATGATTTTTGGAGGTAGGGGGTCAAAAAAACACAAGTGCACAGTGGTGAACCTAAAGTGGTAGACACTTCTCCACACATATCCACAAAGATGATGTTTTGAATTGAAATGAGGGAGGTGACATCTAATATGCTGACAAGATAGGTGTTGAGTTATTCTCCACATATATGACACTTTTCATGGACAAGGGTTGTTGGAACATGGTATATAATGGTGTTGTGTGAACATGATCAGTCTCTGCAAGAATTAACTTATTCCAGCCCTCTCTGTGTGTCCCTTTGAAAACTACATTTGACCTCAAAACTGTGGAATGCAGTTCAACTTCCAGGCACAAGTTTCAAATTGCGCCAAGGCAGTGCTTGTATGTGAAGAAAGTTATCTGTGACTGTTGTGAAACATGGTTGAAGGTGTGGAGATATATGGTGCTATGCTATGGATAACAGAGGGCCACAGCTATTTTGGAATATAGGCAACACCAAGCTTATATTTGTCTGATGGGTATAAAAGCCAAACAATTTACATGTAATTCCCTCCTCATCCATCCATATGTTGGATTCTTCCTGCACCTTGAAAATCAGTGGTATGCCAGTATTCTTATTACTGCAGTATCCAAAATAACCTCAATTAATGATTACTATATCTCTTTTATCTTATTAGTCTGATAGATTCATTTAGACAAGGTTGCTCTTTGGTCATAGACAACCCAAATAGCTAAGACACACACAGTTTCTTTGTTGCATGTGACTTGCCCTTGAGCACTTCTATGGCTCCTTGGGAATCTTCCTCCACATTTGTATATCTTGACTAACTTGAATGTAAAATTCAGGTCAAATACAATGAATACTGTCTTCCTCATTGCAAGAATTGTGCTTATCTGCACCCCCTCAGCAATTGTTCAACCTGTACCTATCCAAACTTGTGGTGGATATGAGTTGATCAAACCTTTGATCAAAGGATCAGAAAAACAAGTGATTGGGAATGGAGACAAGGGTTCCTCTTTTAGACAACATCGAGAACATGAGGGGGATGGATGTTGTATACATTGTGATGATGATCCCTGCCATGGGGGTTGTGGGGTGCCCTGTTGCACCATAGTATAAAAGAGGCCATCTAACTACAACTGGCTAACAAAAGATGCATATCAGGAGGAGGAGGATATACTTGATGGAATGAGGTCAGTATGGCATTTTTGGGTGATCCCTGAATACCTTGATTGATATGCCTCACTCAATTGTACTAATGAGATTTGGAGATAAAATGTTGGCATACTTTGCATCCCTTTTGTTGCCTTTCTACAAGAAATTTCTCCCCAATCATTACATTCTCATCTGTACTGCTGTCATCAATCTGGTTGTTGCTGCATTATGTGTTCCCTTATCTGAGAGGTCCAAAGAGCTTTGGTTCATCATAATTCCACTTCACAGAAGCGCTCAGGTCTTTGGTGCAGAGATTATCTTCAAAATCTATGTTATCAGGACTTGCAATTATTCCCAAAACAAGGCCACATTGCAGACCTCTAAAGGATGAAGGCTACATGGATTCTGATTAATCATCCAAGCAACATGCAAGGAGCAATATTGCTAGTGAAAATGCTAATGAACAATTGGTGGCTGTAAAAACCAATAATTTGCAGAGTTGAGGTATGAAAATTCTACAGGCAACACCAACTGGACAAATGCAGGCTGGTGTAGCAAGCTGGTCACCACAACCATCCACCCCATAGTATCTCTGAGCTCAATCACAATCTCCTTGAGGGCTTTCAAGTTCTCCGATAACGTAATCCAGCCCGCGTCAAAGATGTACTGAGAGAACAAGGTGAAGCAATCTATCCATTGCTTGCATTGCATGTTAAGCTCCTCCGTACATCCGTAGGTTTGAGCCTCCTTTGGTTAGCTTCAACTCCAAAGGTGGCTCTGTACCTTCTCTTGCTTGTTGGTTGTGAATCAGACATAGCTTATCAAACACGGGAAGTGGGACATATGCTTTAAAGCTTTGTTGGTAGTGTGCTAGAACTGGACTGAGAGATGGTAATGATTTTGCTAATTGTCTGGATTTTTCCTGCAACATCACTCTTCCATTCTCAATCATTTCCATTTTTGCCAACACCATCTTTGCCAGACTCAAGCATGGCTTTTGCCCTTGAGGCCTTGTCAAGACACCTCATGTACACTAAAAGTTTGGACCAGCCCCAAAGAAAATGTACTGTGTATTGTCCAAGCAGCTCTGTTATTTGGCTTTGGATGCAACTCAGATGCATTCCATGTATCTGGAGTAACCTCACTACCAAGTCCAAGTCACACCACACCACAAAGACACTTCTACAAGTGCCCTCATATTTCATCTGGAGCATCATAATGCACCTCAACATCCATTTCAATGCTCACATGTACAATTTTAACAAGGGTTCTTGCCTGATCATCATGTTGACAACCAGCACAAGTAATAGCTACTACACAAAACTTACAAGCACCAGCTCACAATTCCCCCAAGACAAACTTCACAATGACTACATATCAACCCTCATAACCCCATACCTACAACAATCCTAACCTTATACTACATATTCCAATTACGTAACCACCCCCTTACCTGACCTTGTTGTTACTACATAGCCCATGAACACAGCAAAACAGAAGAATCAATTTGCTACCACCCCTTTCATCATCTATACTCCCTATGTGAACACCACTCACTCCGCACAGCCTCAGAAAAAAGTTTTCACAAAAAATCATGACTTGTTCTACTTGTACTTGCAAATGTGGCACCTCACCTGAGAATCCAAAATCTACCCATTGCACACGCAGCTCACGCCAAGTCACTGACACCTCAAATTGTTGCCAGCCTCAGAAGAAAGCCAGGGTTCAAACATCTTCTGATGACGAGTCATCACCTGGTGTTGCTGACAAATTTGACCAAATTGAACCAGGAGATGAAGACTGGGAGGATGAAGAGGACACCAAAGGTCCCCTTCCTGAAACATCCAACCAATCCACACTGCCCCAGAAAGCCATGTCCAGCCCACGCAGTCAACACCAAAAGAAACACAAAATAAACATCACACTCAAACATTATCAAGACAGTGATCTGGATGTCACTATAATTGACTCATACCTCCATGCCAGTGGCCATAAGAGGCAAAACCAAATTCCACCAGATGTTCAAAAACAACTGAGGAACCTTCAGTTCATCTATCACTGTGCAAAGAAGCTTTTGGCTTTAGTTGGAAAATGTAGTGAACAGATGATTAAGGAGTTCCTGTCAGTTGAATGCTTACCCACCTCCACCACAACATACTTGATTCCCCACTGAATCCCTCTTCCCATCTACCTTTCCAGACATGAATTGAGCATGCAAACCAAGTGTATGTTCTACCAGTGCTCCAAGTCAGTACATGTGTCACCACAACTCTCACTCAACATCAGCTTATGTATTCGAATGTGTCCCCACCTATCCAAAAGTGCCACCCAGGAATCAATCAACTGGTTTAAAAGAACAAAACAAAACTCTTGGCCAAAGATGGTCCTTGTATGACTTTGATGAGAAGGACATCTTCCATCATCAACTTTTCTTTCCCCTTGGATATGTGGCATGTGGGTGGGAATTGCCACAAGCTGAACCCCAATCAGAATCCCTCACCACCCACAAAAATGAGACATATTTACCAATTTATAAACAAATGGGTGATACCAATTAGGTTGTAAGAGATCTGGGACAAGCTAAATTAGGCCCTCATCTACCCACAGCTTGCCAAAACAAGGGAATCCAAGAGGTTGAACAGATGCATCATGAGGTATGACTACATTCCTTCTCATTCATATTTCAATCACTCCATACTTGAAACTGGGTTGCAATATCCATCAGCTTAAGATCCTCAAGATCCGCTATGGTATTGATTACTCCCTGATGGCATCTTCCTGGTCACCCAACACCAAAAATCAAAACGCACAGTGGAGCACAAAAACCTCCTTGTGTGACGACTGGATAGTTGTGAGTCAGGGCACCTGGCACCTCCTTGAAAAATCTGTGTGGCAAGTCACCCAGTCCAACCCCAATGTTTGTCCAGAGAAAGCCAAGAAGGCACAGCCCAGCAATGAGATAAAAGGCAACCTCATTGCTGCATTGAATTCACAAGTTGGTACATTGATTTCATTTACCTCATTCACCGAGATAATCCCCAATGTGTACTTATATTCAACGCTCATCCTGGCACAGCACAATTTCTTCAAGAACCAATATCACACTTGGACTGTCACCCAAAGACCCCAAGTCACCACTTAGCACTTCAGAAGCAGGAATTCAAAGGTGGAATCAGGCTTGCAGTTGAACAAACCACATAGAGCAATGAGTTCCTTTCTAGGATTGGGTTCCAACTTTCCTAAGATATTGTAGGGAGTTTCCACAGAATATACAGGGTGCTCTTCTGAAGGAATGTCTAAAACTACCAGATCTATAGGTCCATTGGTCTTGTTGAGGTCATCCTGTGATTGAGGATCTGAGGTTAAATCCAGCAATGTGAGGCACAGCCAACATAGATGCCTCAGATTGGCAAATGCAAGGTATCATTGGATTGAAAACCTTGGACAGAATCTTTACCACTGTGTGCACTCAAGAAAGCGCAACAAAGAATGTGTCTACTGGAAAGAGCTGAAACCTATCAATGCCTCTGCCCAAAACGGGTTGAAACCTAGCACCACCACAAGCCCCATAATCCATTACATCATTATGTAGCGGGCAACAAACCCAGCGGTCTTTTTGTATGTTGTACAGACCCTCCTTCAATCTCATTGTCTACTTCAGCAGTTTCTTTTGCCCACAGTGACAGGGTATAGTGAGCTATGCCTCCGCAAATGGGTTGCCTCTGCACATACATATTTGTTTGCTTCTCCACATTTGCAACCCGTTGGATTTATTATGGTCCTGTGTTTCAAAGTTATCTTGACATGTGGAACTTCCCCAGGGTCTGGATCTGTTTTTGTTGCCAGACCAACCCCAGTCCAGGTAGATAATATCCCAGTACCTTTTGTATCTATCCTTGCAAATCTCACAGTACCACAAATTCATATGACAGAACCTGTCAACTAGTGAATATTCACCAACTTCCAGTTTACATTGATTGCCTATGGAAAGAGTGAAGATTTGATTTTTGAGGATATTTGCAACACTCCATGCCAACAGTGTACACCCACGTACAAGTGGTGCTGAATAAAGACAGATACATGCCACAGCGGTATGTAGGGTTGGATGGCGACTATTCTCAATTTTCAAATCCAGAGTAGCACTGATCATTACCACAACCATTTTGCATTTTCATTAAGATTCTCAGCTGTTAAGTTGTCCTCATATATTGAGTCACTTATTACAATACACACTGTCTAATGACCAAATATCAAGGCCAGGATCATTCAATTGAGTTCAACCTTCTATTGGCATCCTAGAGGTTGGACCAGAGTGAGGGTGAGGATTCAAACAACCAAGGTTGGTGGAGACATCATGAGCTTTATATTGAGCCTCACTTTGATTGCAATGAGTTTGGGTGAACTTCCTCATGATCATCCACTTCAATCACCATCGGCTGATGAAGATTGGCAATCATAAGTTATTGTGTCACTAGAATTAGATCATTGAAATAAAATCAAGCTTGAGTAGAATTTCTGACCCCCCATCACAATCAGTGAGATCACAAAAGCAACCACAATGAATGAGTTTTTCAAAATGTGAATGACTTGGTTCCAGATTTATATGACTCACATTTCTGAACTGTTTCATTACCAACTACCTAAAAACTCACAATCAGAGCAATTTTTAACCATTCAGTTATATATTTGAGCCATTAGTCAAACACCACACATTGGGTATTTAATCAAGAAGATTAATTGTGACCAGATGAAGTCTTGTAAATTATGAATGGAAAAGTGACGGGATTGTGAATGAGCTTGGGATATATGGAATGTGACTTTAAAATTGATGCTTTTCAACCACCATTCTTACTTTGCTTGGGTATGCAAAGAAAAGGACAGCACTCTGTATTCATCAATCAGCTTTGATCAAATTAGAGAAACAATCCCATTGATGAGTAACAGAATATTATAATATAGATCACCTGTTGTGGAGTCTCACACTTCTCCCCAGCAAAAAGGTTCTAAATATTTGGTTGGCAATCAAGAAGAATCATATCAGGACGGGACATTCCAAGGAACCAAAATATGGAGATCAAAGGACTGATCTGAGATTTGAATGTAACTCTGAGATTGATCACAATCATAAATCAATTTCTTACTTTGCTTGGGTATGCAAAGAAAAAGACAAGACTCTGAATTCAAAAATTAGCTTTGATTGGATTAGAGGACCAATCCCATTGATGAGTAACAGGATATTATGATATATCACCTGTTGTGGAGTCTCACACTTCTCCCCAGCAAAAACGGTTCTCAATTGGCAATCAAAAAGAATTATTTCAAGACTGAACATTCCAAGGAACCAAAATATGGACATCAAAGGACTGATTTGACCTTCAAATGCAACTCTGAGATTGATTACAATCATAAATCATTTCTATCTCATACAGTCTCAAGCCAAGCATGCATGCTAACTTCCATGTAGCATAATTGGTGCCCAAATAGAATTATTCAACAATACTTTTGATGGACAATTCTTTTGGCCATGCCAGCATATCTGAATGTAACTCTGGGATTGATTACAATCATAGATCATTTCTATGACATACAGTCTCAACCTATGTGTGCTTGATGAATTGCATGTAGCATAATCAGAGTCTACATAAGATTGTCCAACAAGATTTTTGATAAACCCAATTGAACTTAATTTCTAATGGGCCTGGGGGGTGGTGGGCCAAGGAAATGATAAACACATGGAAACCTTGAACTCCAATAAGGAATACCACGGTTTCATCACAATTTGATTGCCACAAAATAGTAGTGAGGGCACATTGTAATAGTGTGGATCATCTTGAGTTGAGCTGTAGTGATTTGACGCTTTGCATAGCTGAGAGAGGAACAGTGTTGTGCACTACTGTCAGTAGATGAATGATGTGGGTAGAGTAAATTAAGTCATAGCAAGGGGTGTACAACAATGTGATTTTATGGCCATGGCAGAATTTTTGGCTGCACACATTGGACTGGGGTGCTGCAGGCTCAACATGCCAATTCTTCCAAATGCCTTGGTTGAGGCAGGTTGGAAATGATATAGGAAATGGTCATATATGGGTTTACAACATGCTCTGGGACACACACTGGAGCTTTTGCCAGATCAGCTGTCTACTCTACAGGTTGTGTTGAGCTACATTACAAAAAGATAATTAAAGATTCTATCAGTTTCACATCACCAAGAAAGCCAATAGAACATTTCAAGCAAAGTTATAGAAGGATTTCTAAGGCAACACAATGGAATAATCCAAATGGCTCATACTGTGGGTTCATCTGTTGATAATTCCATTGTCTAGGTGGGGGAAGAGCATAACAGATGCTATTTTATAGTGTGTGGTGGCTGGATTGCAGACAGGCTGGAGCATAGCAGATGGAAATATATTGATGAATGACAATTATGGCTTTCACCATGTAAACATTTTGAAAAAACCAATGCAAGTTGGAAATATAGTTGATTTTGTTGGAGAATTCAGGGGTTTCAATGATCCAATGGATGAATGGTATATGAACGTGAGTTTTTTGACAGTTTGGTGTTGTTGTGTACATGCTGAAATTATGTCAATGATAGGCGACGGGCATGTTGTTAGTATGTTATGGTAAAAGAAGATACTTTTTGGTCAAGTACATCACGTAAGATTACAGGTTCATCAATTGGAGGTAGCAGCGAAGGTCTGTGGTTAAGAACACATCGGTGTTGAAGTGTGTAGAGGTCATGTAGTCGTGGAGTGCAGTTTCAGGGGTTTCCTGTTATTAATTGAGTTCATATAGAGGCTTGTCCCAATCCGGATTTCTTCCTTATTTGTTACTTGTGTGTGTCCGATGTTTTCTCTTTTGGGATAGGTTGTTAAAATTTTTGTCTTGCTGTTTTTCCTCTTATACCCTGCCTCTCTTGAGCTCCGGTTTCCTCCCTCATCATGTGGAAACTGAAGCTTGAGAGTAAGCACCATTTTCTCTTCTTACTTATGTGTGCAATTTTCATCTGGACTTGGCTCATTTCTTTTGACAGACCTTCCTACCACCCTGTTGTACAATCCTGCTATTTGCAGGTAAGGCGTCAATTCCTCCGCCCTAATCTTTCTACCTTACAAGTTCTATCTGAACTCACTCTACCTGTTCTGTCCAGTTGAATAGTAGTTTCTTTTGATTTCAATTCTTTTAATTAGTTCTTTATCTTTGTTTGCTTGAAATATGATTGTGTGGAAACTGAAGCTTGAGAACCTTCCTACCACCCTGTCGTACAATCCTGCTATTTGCAGGTAAGGCGTTGATTCCTCTGCCCTAATCTTTCTACCTTACGAGTTCTATCTGAACTCACCCTGTTCTGTCCAGGTACAATTATCTTTCTGCGTTGACATTCAGTCCGCTAGAACTTATTTCATAGTAAGCAGGCAGAGATCTCTCATTGGGTGTTGATGGTTGGCCAAAGTCATACATGTACCATTTCAGACAGCTGTAAATAGTGTGTTGACTGCAGAGTGATTGGTCTGTGAGGTGGTAGCTAGTTTTGTAAGGGGGCACCAGATTTGGTGGAGAGATAGTGTGGAAGTTCATGATGAAGCCCCATACATACATCATGGAGAAAAAATCTGTGTATTCTGTGTCTGTTCATGTTGCAATGGCACTACGCAAGACAACTGCAATGTATTCTGCGCAGTCTACAATGCTAGACCCCCGAGCCTGATGGGGGCGGCGGGCCGGCCCCAATGTTCTAGTAAAGCTTAATAGACTATATATTCTTGATCTGTGAATACAGGAGCAGGTGTGTACAGATTTATGACAACATATGATGACATCAGAATTTTGGTGGTTGGACAGGCAAATGGCCCCATATGATATTATGTTGAAGTCATTTTGAAATCTTTCTGAATCTTTCATGAATCTTTCATGGAGTCAGTGGTAGGCTCTGGCCTTCCAGAGCCTAGTAGATGGGGGCTGTGAAGATACCTTGGATCAACACCTTGGACAAGATCTGTCCAAGCGTTTATATCTGACAATGCCTTGGATTGAAAAATCCACGGCATCTATGTTGGCGGTGAGGTTAGGTCTTCTGTTAGTTTTATTTGAGGATCTACACTCTCAATCTCAATGCCCAAATTTATGACCTTTAAAACACTCTACCTTAGAGCTGTCCACATTATCCAAGTCCATTGGAGCTGACATTGTTGTGGTGGCTGTTGTAGCATGTGGTTTACCATAGTTATTATGGTTTCTGAAACTACTTCAATGATGGTTTGATATCTTATGATGATTATGGTTATTGTGATTGGGAGAAGAACCATTACCAGTAAGTTTATGATTTCTTTCACAATCTCGGGCAGCCTGGTACAATACCTCAATATCCTCATTGGTAAGATCTACCTGTTTCACGTCTGGTTGGTAATTAGCAAGGAGTTTGTCCTGGATCAAAAATCTTCTTTTGAAGAAGGGTAATTTTTTGTCCGGGATTCTGACGGCTCATTTTCTGAATCTGAGAATGTAGTCACTTATGTCAGATTTTTGATATAATGATTTGAGTTGTTGTTGGACTTCATATAGAATAAGAGAGTAATTATACTTCTCAAAGAATTTTGGTTTGAAGACCATCCATGACTATTGTTCTTCTTGACTAACTCGTGCCAGAAGTATCTAGCATCTTCATTGAGGAAGTTAATGATTGACTTGGTCCAGCGTGTGACTGGATAGTGTTACAAGACAAAGAATTTGTATCTCAGTGATCCAAAGATCAGCATTATCACCGTGGCCGGTGAACTTGCATGGTTCCACCTTCAAACCCTTGATCCTGGGCTCCTGTCAATTTGTACATACATTTTTAAGCTATATATTTCAGACTGTGAGTCTCTGATAGTGTTTAGTGCACTTACTAGTTCACTGGTGATTTGCTTGTGTTGGTAGGTCTGTTGTCCAACCATGTTCTCCAATTCCCCAAGCCTTTGAGCTTGTTGTTGGAAAAATATATCAACTTGTCTCAATCCATGTTCTCTTGTTGGACAGGAATTTGGCCGTCCGTACTCTTCATCATAGGGGAGGACATTTTTGGTTTCTTGGTGTTTCTGTTACAAAGAGAGTTAACAACTGTGAGTCAATCTTAAAACTGATCAGGAGTTAACAAGGACTATGGTCCAAAGAAAACTAATAAGACACATGAAAAAGAAAAAGGAATCCTATCCGTGTGGTTTAGACTAAGAAATTATGATCTCTGGAGTTTTTCAAAAAAAGGTTTCTTTATGGAATCTATTGGAAATTTGTAGTTGGTCTTTCGAAAAGAAGAGACAGGGGAATTTTATTAGACTTCTTGAAAGCTTGTAACAATAATAAAACACATAAATAATTATTTGTGATTCTTACAGGTTCAGGTGCTTTTGAAAATGTAAGCAAAGTGACTTGGGGATTCATTTAATTTTCAGTGAGAAGTGAATCCTCTTATAAGTGTTCCCAAAAAATGAAAGTACAACCTGAAGGTTTTTCAACAGGAGGATTCTGTTTAAGAATCCAATTTTAGCAAAAGATACAAGCTGAGTGTGAGGGTAGGGTACTCTTTGAGAGTGCTCTATGCTCACTAAAGTTGGAAAATAGGTAGTGTAGTAATGAAATTTGATTCTTTATTTCAAATGTGTAGTATTTACAAAATGAAATAAAGAAAAGAAAGAAAGTAAAAGAGACTGATAGTCTGTTTGGATAAATCCAGACAGACTACAGTTAGATGACTCCTTAAAAGGAGGTTTGATTTATAATTAATAATTATTATAAAGTACAAAGGCTGGATCCAAGGCCCTCCTTTAATCATTAAAGTAACAGATTAAAGAGTGAGGTGAAGGTCACTAGTCTGGTTGTTACAAAGTCACCAACTTATGGTTATTCAAAAGGTACACCAACCTGAGAGTTGATATAGGTCACTAACCTACGGTTGTTCAGAAGGTACACCAACCTGTGAGTTGATATAGGTCACTAACCTGTAGTTGTTCAAGAGGTAACTAACCTTGAAGTTAATTGGAAGGTCACTAACCTAGAAATGTTCTACTTAGGGAAAGTAGAGGATCCAGAAAGGGGAAGAAAGAGATTACTTTATCTTTTAGTCAGGAAGCTGCTTTAAAGATATGAAGTGAATCACTAGTCTTATTATTATAAGACTTTTGATTATGTACTTCAATTGAACTTTAAAGGGTTCTTTAAAAGATGTGTGTAATAAATTGCTTGGGGGATTTTCTTGAATGCTGAGAGAGGAGGGGATTATATACTCTCCTCTCTAAACCTAACTGTAGTGGTATTTTTTTGTATCACAACATTGGTTTAGGGTTTGTTGTTAATGATTGTTATGATCATTATTGATTATGCTTAATTACATATACACACTAAGTATACTATGTAGTATAAGCATTTGAAACCAAAGCATTTTAACTCTTGACACTGAGTTATGAGGTGTTAATGATGTTTTATAACATACTACATGTGGTTTTAAGTGTACACGTATATGTAATTAATATTTTTATGTGTTTCATTACATGTTACATACTGTCTATAGGCTGTATGTATATGTAATTAGGTTTGTATATGATAATTCTTTATTGTAAGTTAGTTTTGGGTACATGCATATGTACTCAGGGCTGACACTGAGTGATTTAAACATCAATCCCTAATTCGGAAACAAGTGTTTGTTATAATCAGTCAAGATAAGAATTGGCAATAATGCATATATGAAAAGTCTTTAAGGCTTTTCTAAAAGCATTCAACAAAAGTAAAGTGAAAATGAAAGAGGAAACAAAAAGAACATGGAGTTCCGGAATTACAGTTGGCAGTGCCTTTAGATAAAAAGCAAGCAAAAAAGAAAAGAGAAGAGGAATTCTGAACAACAAAGAAGTGTCTTAAACCAGAAGTAAGTCTAAAGCAGAGTTCTAGTGTATAACAAGTTTTGTTGCCAACAGGATGAGAATGTAAAGGCTTCTTGATTTTTCTAGTAAACATGTAAAAAGGGATAATGATTTTGTTTAATGTAGAAAAAGATGATTCTTTTCTCTCTTTTGTGGACAAGTGCTGATATTCAACTGATCAAATAATGCATGATGGCTGTAGTTGGTCTAGTTAGTTAAAGTAGAAATGTTTTGTTGTTAAGTGATATTTTGACCAGTCCCTGGTTTGTAACAGGGCTGGTACATTCTTGAACACTGTTACACCTGGTCAGGGTTTTCATTGTATGTTAGTTGTTTTCAACCATGTAGCCATGTTGTTGATTTTTAACCTGGATTGGTAAGGGTTCATGCTGCATGAGGACCCTGGACAGCCCCTATTGAAATGGAAGGAATTGGATTTTTTTTCCGAAAAAAAGGTCCTTTGTCCACACATAGGAATCCATTTTTTTTTGAAAACCAGCAAAAATCTTGTAGGTAGGAGAGCAAATTCCCAGGATTTCTGTCAGCAAGGTATATTGGGGCTCTCCAGGGTCCTGCTGCGTGTAATTTGTTATGAGGGTGTTAATGGTACACAAAATTGAAAACCACATGAAAAACCCGCATGACACCGCATGGATTTTGTGTACCGCTGATGTATTCCATTATGTGTAGATGTGGTTCATTATTTTTCACTCATGAAACTGGAGTGTAAGTATGTATGTTATTATTTTTATGTATGTTTTATAATTATGTATTTACATGTGTAAGGACAGTAATGCATTGATCTGTCAATACAATCAAGGGTTATTGCTCAGCAAGAAACCTCTTACAGTTGACATTTGTCTTCTTAGTCAATTTTTCTTGTAGTTTGATGTCTTCAATTTGATTGTCTTTGCTTCAGTTTCTCTGACATCTAATATGGTTTAAAGATGCTGCAAAATGTTATGAGCATGACTGGGACCAGAGGTCAGATATGGTCTGATAGTATAACTGAAAAATATGGAGAGAATATAATGGGGTCAAAGTGCAGTAATATTATAAGCATAGCCCAGTATAAGGCCATAACAGTCCTGACCAAAGGTCTGAACAACCAACATCAGACATTGATTTGGTGCAGTCTCACTGTCATTGTCTGAGGACCCCAATGAATGAAATTCTGAGTTTGGTTGTGAAAACTGTTTCATGTTCGTGTCCACCTGCTACAACAACTCCTTGGTGTGTGTACTTTGATGTGTCACACTAAAATGGACATGGTGACAGATATCAAAAAGTAAATTGGCAATGTACAAATCAAATACAAGGCCTTAAAATTTTGATCAAATTTCTCAACAGGGTAAGGATTTTATGTTGATTTATTCCTAGGTAAGAATGATCATCCAATCAGATTTGCTTGGAATCCTAGATTAGTATATTGTCCTAACTGAACAAAGCCCATTGCAACAGCCATGACTCAATTCTGCCATGTACTCAAGTATAAAAATGTTGGAATATGTCATCCAGGATCTCATCATACACCTTGATTTATAGTAGTCTGAATGTGAATGCAGAGAAGACGCGAGACTGGTTGGGATTCATGTACAGCAACGACCTATCACGCAAAATCAGACCGCTTTACAAGCGTTGTTAGGCTAGCCACTACATGCAAAGTGCTGACCCCGTGGATGCGGGGTTGCGGTGACGCCGCACAAAACCCAAGGGGGGTTCTTGCAAAAGCGGGGGGTTGATCTGGGTCAGCGCGTCCCCGCATCCGCGGCGTCACCACCTTGCATGTAGTGAGCGGTAAACTGGGGCCTTGCCATTGGGCAAGTGGCCTCGTCAGGGGTTTGACTCCCCTACAACGCATACTTTTTGGCATTTCCCAATCATGTCCCTGTGAACAATCAGGTTGTGGGCGCGCTGATAATTTTGTAGGCGCGCCGAGGCGCGTTTTTTTGTGATTTTTCGCGCCGGGCGCGTTTTCTTACAAAAAAAATTGCTGACAACCACAATGTTGTTTATACATTGTCATTTATTCTACGTCTGTATTGCTAGAGCTGTCTACCACCACCAACTTACCTTTTGGAGGTGAGAAAAGCCAAAAAGAGCTGTCTTCAAAGCTCACAGCAAGGATCCAAGTCTCCAATATTGGTGACAGGACATAGAAATTCAAAGATCTGGTGCATTTTGTGAAAGGCGCACCCTTAAAAAGGCGTGCCAAAGCGCGTTTTTTGTGCCGCACCCACAACCTGAGTGAACAAGATTGACCAAGGGCCAATTCTCACTGCTGCTGCGGCTGCTGGTGGTAAAGCTTGAGTAAAATCTTGAAAGTTGCCTGTGTTTTGCTCTACAACACAATGTTGCTTGTACTTATGAGGTGCAGCTCCTACTTCAGGCCCTTGATGAGCATCTTGGAAATTGAGCATAGGGGCATGTGCAAAGGATTGTTCAAATTTCAGTCCAAGTGAAATAATGTGATATGGAAATCACAGGTGTAGATTTGCAAAACTTGAAACTTGAGCTTTCAAAGGTGATCTCCCATTTTGGGATTGGAATGGCAGTGCCGTCTACAATTGACTGGAGGATTCTGAACAGATGTTTTTGTGCAGAAGATATAGCCAGGGGGCTGCATATAATAAAAATTGCTTTGTTTATTGAAGATGAAGTGATAATGGGTCCAGACCATGTTTGTGACTTGCTATCTCTCTATCAATCAATGATTTCCTTACTATCAAATTGATATTGCAAGCTCTTGTTTCCTTTTGATCATAAAGCCAGCTTATAATCCTTGCATTAACTTCAGAAGCTAGTCAAGTCTACATTGGACGTATCAGGCAGCGGTATCCATTCCACACCTAAGGCAATTATAAGTGCCATTTAGAATTTGATACTTACCTTACAAAGAGTTGAAAAATAAGTTTAGAAGTGTTAGTTATGGCAACAAGATCCTTGAACATACATTTTGTGAGATTATTCTACCTAGGTCTGTAAACTTACCAAGTGTTTAAAGACCCAAGCTGACAATTTTTCAGCTATCTGGTGTCCAATTTTGGCTTTCAGTACATATTGTTCAGTTGTGATGAGATTGTCTGAGCAAGCAACCTTCGTCTAGAGTACATAATGGCAAAGGCTCAAGAAAAAATCATTCACAAATAAAACGCCTCCAGAATGGTCTCAAATTCAATGTCAGGTACTGGTTATCCACGCATGTCAACAACCACACAACCTGCGGCAAGGCCATCATGAGGGATCTTTGTAGTGTGTGGGTAATCTTGCCATCATATTTGAAAACTTTTTGAAGGCATATCTTATTGTTTTCTTGCTCTTTTTCAAGAGTGGCTGATCCCCTTTGTTAGAGTCTGACCAGAGTCTTATAGATGCCTATTCATCGTCTTGATTCAATGCACAGTGCTCATGAGGCCTGAAGGTCAGCAAAAAGTCTTCATGGACTTATCTAGCTGACAGTAGAGACATGACGTCCCGTGAACTCCAGTTCTACTGACCTTTGAGCTGAAGTACAATGGCATCTAAGACCTCAGAAAGGAAAAGAAAACATTTTGCGTGCGTCTGAATCGATCCAAAAAGGGCATGAGGTCGGTCGAATACATGAATGGCTGTGACCATTTGGCTTGAAGAGTTTCTTTTGTTTCTAACTTGTTCAATCAAAGGATCCTTTCGTTTTCGAAGAGCGGGGGCAAAGCCTCTGCAGAAGTTAACTGGTCCAAGCCCTAATACAGAAGGTGGGCATTTGAGGCTGAGCCAAATCCGACTAAAGTGCAATCTGTCACTTGTTTCGATTTCACAGAGCTGAAACCTGACAATTTAAGTTTTTCGGTTTGGTTTGTTCGGGTGAATTCCGATTTTGATTTCTACACTTCTTCACAACTTCAACTTCATCTCACCATCACCATCATCATCACCACCACCTATCGATTTCCATCTCGAAACCTCAACAAAACTCAATCAACCTCTCAATATCAACCAAATCACAATTCTTCAAACTATGAGATCTTGATTTTAACTTTTTCCATATCATATTACGCTTTTAAATTCATCATCAATTGTCGGTGATAGTGTTACTTTGTTGAAGTTGATATCGTTTTAATCGTCTACAAGAAAACTGTCATCTTGTGACCTTACTTTGTTGTTATCGTCTCATTGGATTTCTTTTCTGTAAAGCTGTCTCTAGTTTTTAAATTTATCAGAATCTAGACTGAAGACTTGCCAAAGAAAAATAAAGACTTATTCACACTTTTTAAATTACATCCTGCCCACCTCTCTTATACTCATCTCATTATTACCTCATTTTCAACTTCATCTTCATTACCGTCTCACTATCAATCTCACAACAACCGCCTCCTCCGGCTGACTAATCCTGAACTTCAGCCATCACCAAAACTAATCATTCACACTGGTCCTCAACTGATTACGCTGCTCATTCTCACATCCATTCCTCTTGTGCCATCTTGAGAAATGTCTGGTCATGTGTATTACCGATTCAAATCTCAAAAGGACTTTCAACGAATCGTATTCGATGGCATTGGAATATCAGTATGGGATTTGAAGCGTGAAATTATTACTGATGCTAAGTTGGGCAAAGGCACTGATTTTGATTTTGCGGTCTACAACGCCGATACCGATGAGGGTGCGAGCTGTTCAACTAATAGCTCCTCATGATTTGATGAATACAAATTGACTTCTCACCTCCTATGTCATCTGTCTAGAATATAAAAATGATCACGCTATCGTTCCTCGTTCTTCTTCAGTCATTGCTCGTCGATTACCTCCTAAGCGGTCTGGCCATGGTAATGCTCAACAATATGTCAACTCTTTACCTCTGGCAGCCCATGCACGTCCTGCCTCGCAAGCCACAGCCCATGCTGATTGGCGAGGTGGAGGCTCTATCTCAAAAGACTTTCGTCAACAGGCTGATGCAGCCGCAGCGGTAAGTATTCCTGTCTTCTGTCATCTATCCTTAATTTTTTATTCTGACATTGTTAAAATCCTTCGGCGTATTTCAGGCTGTGATGCCGGTTGTGGCTGGTAATGCGCGAGACTCGGAAGCTGAGAGCATGGCTGCCATGTTTGCTGCACAAGAAGAACAATGGCAACAAACTCAAGAAACTATGGCTACGTACGTTTTCTCAGCTCATCTCTATCAGTTATCTATATGGATTCCATCCAAATCGTGTGCCTCTTTTGCATCGAGGATCCATTCAAAACTCCTGTTCATCCCTTCTGCATACTCATACTCATCTCTAAACCTTGTGGCTTTGTTGAATTCTCTTTTCACACCTTGTACAATAAAATACGATCCTGTTGTTGTCTCAGTGCGACGCGAGTTGGCCGAGTCCTTGGCTTCAGAGACCGTGGTCCTGCTCGTGGGCCTTATGTCGACCGTACCAAGCCTCGTGAGGCTGTTATCCCAGATTTTCCACCAAGTATACCCCCGCAAGGGTATATCTGTTACCGTTGTGGATTGAAAGGTAAGTTGATTACGCACGCGCGTTTTAATTCGACCATTGATCGACGATCTGCGAATCCGGCTCACATGTCTTTTGGGTTGTCATCAGGTCATTGGATTCAAAATTGCCCGACAAACGATGATCCAGAGTTCGAGGGCCGCCCTAGGATCAAGAGAACTACTGGTATTCCTAAGAGTTTCTTGCAGAAAGTCGAAAGTGCCGTTGTTCAAGGCAAAAGT
Organism: Melampsora larici-populina 98AG31; assembly: GCF_000204055.1. NCBI lineage: Eukaryota > Fungi > Basidiomycota > Pucciniomycetes > Pucciniales > Melampsoraceae > Melampsora > Melampsora laricis-populina. Next base: position 1,187,692 of record NW_006768777.1, read on the forward strand.
GTCATGGTCACAGCAGATGGAAGCTTTGTTATCGCCCGACCTGATGAGTGAGTGGGCTGCTCAAATACCAAGACATATGGCTATTCTTTGCTGACCGCCCATGTTTGTTACGCAGTGCGTCTTGGAAGCAACATAAATCTGGGGTCGTCAAACACTTATCTGCGGCTGACATTCAGAGCCTTCGACCCTCAGATCCTGATTTGGCCTGTTCGATATGTTCCACACTGTTGAAATCTGCTGTCAAGACTTCCTGTTGTCGATCCGCGTTTTGCTATGATTGTATCTCCAATCACCTAAAAGAACACTCATCCGTATGTCCTGAATGCGAAACCAAAGTTTCCTCGAATCTATCCAAGTCCTTGATCGAAGATGAGGAACGTCGGGCCAGGAGTCGCGCATATGTCGAAGACTTGCTACGGGCGAGTAAGGAATCACAAGAAGAGAGCAAGAGCGCTGAAGCCGATCAGGTCAACAAGTCCGATGATATCAACTCGACCAACGCCGATCCATCAAATGTGAATAAAACTTCCAGTAACAAAGTGTCAGACACCCAAGATGCATCAGGCGAAAAGGACGAGATTCCAGGGCTGAACCCAAGTGTTAGTCAAGTCATCAATCCCCAACGCTCCTTTCTTTGAGCACTACGCTAAACCTAAACCTCTTACCCCAGACATCAGCGGCTCATCACAGGCAAAACAGTACATCGAATCGCACCGTACAATCTAACGAGTCTGGTGAAGAGTCCAGAAAGTCCTCTGCTCCTACATCCGTCACATCCGCCTCTTCCAATGTCTCGCCGCCTACGCAGCAATCTTGTCATCTCGAAGACGAAGCCAGTGGCGCTCCGAATCATCTTGCCAACATGGTCCCTATGCATCATCCAATTCATCAGCACATGAACGGGGGTGATCAAATAAACAATGCCATGATGGATGGTGGGAATGGAATGCCTGACAATACGGACATGGCTATGATGCACGGAATGGGTGGTAATCATAATGTTGTGATGAGCTCGAATCATCCAGGTATGTTCATGCCAAACGGACATTTAAATCAGAATGGACAAGCCAATCATATGAACATGGGTGGAATGATGAATGGAGAAGAGATGCTACCGATACCGATGCAGATGAATAAGATCATGATGATGCTTCAGAACCCTCAACTTCAACAACCTATGAGGATGCAACTCATGATGCAATATCAACATCTTCAACAAATGTTCATGATGCAGAATATGGGCTCCGGACCTCCGCAGATGAACATGCAAACTCCCAACCATCAAAATCAGCATATGATGCATATGAATATGATGAATGGTAACAACGGGCATATCTCGAATGGTATGACGCCATCGCACGTGGGAGGCATCTCTGGTGGTATGGGCGAGATAAACCCGGGTACTGGACCTTACCGAGGACGAGGGGGTCATCAATTTCAAGCACGTACAAACGGCGGTCGTGGTGGAAGGCATACGAATGATTCTGCACCATATCAGCGATTACCAATGAACGGTCGAAGACCGAATTCGAATAAGCGTGGTAGAAGTGAAGATTTGATTGAACTTCAATCAGGAGAGAAAGTACCAAGGTATATGTAAAATGATCTACCAGAAGCATATCCTTGCATACATCAAGTTTGAACCATGTGAATTAGCAATTATTTGTGCCTTTTTTATAAGTCTATCTCTTCTCCTTTTCTCTCTTCAGTCATCTGACTAGTAAAATTAGCCGGAATAACGATTTCCAAGTTCATCTTTTTAATCCGCTTCTCATCTATCCATTCTGATCAGATCATCCTAGCTACATGGCCATAACATAACATATCTATCTATCTATATAAATACAATTTCCAAAACAGGCTGTTTTTTTCTTCAAATCCTATCTGATACCCTCCCCTCTCCGACTTAGATATGTTTCAACATCTTTCAATCAAATCACAAAAATACACACCTAACTTTTTTTAAAAAGCAATGTATCCTGATGATTGTATAGTTTCTTTGCTTTCAGAAAGTGGACAAAAGAAAAGATAGATTAAATGGAAGAGATTAGGGTCTTTTTCCCGCTGATTTTTGTTTCTTTTTTGATTTATATTGTGTGTGTGTGAGTTTTAGATGATGCAATATCATCATCGATATTTTTTCAAGAAGTCTTGGGGACTTCCGACTGGTTCATAGGTTTGAGTCAAGAGGTATTGAGAGTTTTGAGATTGTCAAATCAGCTATTGACTTGTGCGGGCAACTTTGGTTAGTTCTGATGAGATTTATTGTAAACCCAAAAGGTGTCTTGAAACCTGCAGCACTAGAATCAGTATCAAGTCAAATGGTGAATTGCCCTAAAGGACGTGCATTACTCTGGGTCACATGCTAACTAACTCAACCTCCCGCGCTTACCAATTTAAATACGCAAGTCACATCCTTGTCCTCTGGAGCCCGCGGAGGAGGCCGTGCATAGTAAGCCTGGTCACCGCCGAACTGCCTTATCTTTAGCTAATGTGTTAAGTTTATCTGCGTGGAAATCGTTGCGAGATACCCCCAAGAAGGATGTGTTTTAAGTCAACATTTGAGGCAAGTCAACGCCGGGAGTTGACCATGGGATCAACATTCCTCTTTGTAACCAAAAACAGTCAGTAGCGACATTTTCCCTGATTAGATAGCCACAGGGTCCTTACTTCGGTGGCAAGAGCATGGATACAGTATTCGATGTCCTTCCGGCTCGAGATACACCGAGGCAAAAAAATGTCTTGGATTTAAGGCTGCCTTTGCAAGAGACGTGGTAAACTTCAAACGCCCGTCTTTTCTTGCTAATTTTGCGTGTTGTCCATAAATAATTTCTGTTTCTTCGCTGTCAACTTTCATCAAGACTTTCAAATTTACACAACTCTACGACTCGTGAAACATATCAATCGACTGGTATTCGTAGTATGTTTCGGAAGCCATCGACCGCCCTCTTTCATCTTTTGCTCGTGTTCCTGTTTGTAGGAGATCTCGGGTCGGTTTTCACAGGTGCTAATGCCATAGATTGCCTCGAAGGATGGAGTCTGCCATCGATAGTGACCAAGGGTGTATATGGTCTGTCAAACCTTTCCCTTTAGTCTTCAGTTTTTCCAGTCAACCAAGGTCGATACAATGAAACATCATTTTCAGTGATATTTCGAACTGACTCATCTTTTTGAACACCGTCTAAAAATATTGATGCTCGTAGTGTGTAAACAAAAAGTCGGTCAAGCGATTGCTTATCCCCGTTTTTGCTCTGTGTGTGGAAGGAATGATAATCAATTACCTTGTGCGAAAGAATTTTCTCGTCTTGAATCAATGGCCAAATGGAACCGGACTGCTCACCTCTTATTCAATGTATCATCGTACAGCTGCTTTTGATTGCCACGGCCCGAAACCATTGAGCACAACGGGATCATTCCCTTGTGACGCCGGAATATCTATCGATGAAGGAAGCAACCCAGCCAGACCTATCTGTTGAGTTGTGGTCCATTTCTAAGCTTCTGACACACGCCAGAATACTAACTTCTTGAAACGGACTTCATTCCTGATCTTTCCAAAACAAAAAGCTTGCAGGCATAAAGACCCTGATGGGGTCGCCAGAGAGTATCGTTGCGTGCGCCAGCATCTGCCTCAACGTAAGTTTACCTTCCATTTGCATTATAAAAGTACACATGATATTACACCCATCACTAACCGTCCCTTTCTGATATGATTCTGTTGATTATGACATCTAGAATGTCCAGAGGCCAGCTGTCACGTTTAAAATGTCCCTTAATCCTCACTTGATCTGTTGACTTGGCTGTGTCATTATGTAATCTCATTGAGTGCAATAAAAATAATATGTTGTATAACAAAGACTTGACAAGGTGAAAAAGATGGGTAGAATAGACTTGGTACCAGTGGGCTTCAATTCGGCCAAAAAGCGTCAAGTCAAATGCATTTGAAAACAAATCACGCCCAAAGAGTAGAGGGGATACGAAGCATGGTATGAGAATTTACCAAGTGTAAATGATTTTCTCCCTCATTGACAAAAAGTATGGATATCAAACCCATCATGTGAGGCAATAAGTGAAGCCCTTGATCTCATCCTGAAATTGGAATGGTGAGTGGCAAGAACAGGGAGCACCAGAAGAAGGCATTAGATCAGGTCTTGCGTTGATGGGAAGACAAAAGAGCGATTTGATTGTAACCGGCACACGGTCTGAAAAAGAAGCCGAAACTTACAGCTTACCGTTTGAGACCTTCGAGTTGTCGATACAGATTCTCATTACCATCTCATTCAAGCTCAACTCAAAATGTCTTCTCAACCACGCAAGTTCCCATTTCCTACGCTGGTCTCTTTTACGATATGGTCAAACAAAGTTCAACCTCCAAAGAATGAAGAAGCAGTACCTGACCAGGAAGAAACCAATGAACCAGAAGATCGTAACAGACCTGAGGCTTCTTTACCGTCATCTGTCCTCTTCTTCTCAGATCGAACTTCAAATTTATCTCCCGAAAAGCGAAATCGTCAGATAGGACTTCTACAAGGATTGGTCAATTTTAGTTCTGTTTTGGGTTTCAATGCAAATTCATCTAGACCGAGTAGCCATACTGGGTCATCGGCAACTTCACAGCATAAGCCAACCCGCGACTCATCTTTACGTGTGGTTCATAGTTCGAAGCATAAGATCTTGTATCATGAACCTGAGCCTGGCTTTCACATTTGTGCGGTACGTCTGAATATGTCACGCATCCTCAACTCGCCACATAGATAGACTGGGTGGGCTTATGAGTCCCTTGATCCAATATGAGTAGGATAGATGATCAGTCTCCCCCAATCGATCGAAACTTTTGCAAACGGTCCAAACAAAATGTCTACCTCCTTGACAATCAATCTCGAGGGAAAGCCTTCTTCGTATCATACTCCTACAGACGACACTTTACTGAATTCGTTGAAGTCGGGTTACCTTGAATATCGACTCTTACATGGGATCATGTCGAAATACACTAATTCTCGCAAGGAACTGATTGATATGTTGGAAAGATTTTGGAGTGTGTGGTTATGGCGCTGGGATGTACAGAAAAGCGGATGTGGTGGTGTTGATTTTGATCAATATCTTGGCTGTAAGTATGGATAATGACACCTTTCCTGATCAAATCCTTGAGTGGCGATCGCATGACTTATCTTATCGAATCTGTGATCAGTGCTTCAGCTGCCACAGCTGCATCCACAATCCATACCCAATCGACTTGCGACTCATCTCAACGCATTTATTGACAAGACGTGTTCAGAAACCGGTTCATCCCCAATTCTATTGAATCAGAAGAAGATCATCCATCTTCCTCAACCCACAAACTCGATAAGCCAACTAGACAGCAACAGCCTCGCTAGATATCTTCTTAGCCTACTTGGAGGTAGCGAGGCCAAGAGTACTACCCAACACCCTCCTCCGCCATCCAATGTTTTTTCGAACTTTGCAATGCGCTCAATGGATGGCATTCAAGATGTGTCTATGAAGGGTCTAGCGGAACCGTCCCAATGGGTACAGAAAGCCTTTTCTTGGGCATCTGCTTCATTTGCCAGCTCCCACTTATCAGGTATTGATGACAGTGCTCAAACTATCGAAGGCCTGGACGAACAACTGAGAGCAGAGATGGGGATCAGTTTCATCCCTCCGGCGAAATCGAAGACTACGAACACATCCTCCGTGATTCCAACACCTTCCGTTGCGGCTCGCTTGTCTAGTGGCAGACCATGTGCCTCGCAGTCATATCTCTTCGCAAAAGGTGAACAACGTAAGTCGCAGGGCTGATTTTTCCACGGCCGGGCGCTCTTAAATGACGCGACACTGGGTATCTGATTAATCTTTGTCCCAAACGTGTTGAATTTCTAGCATCTAAAGACAAATCCATCAGCGATAGGACTTCTACTTTGCATTATCCTGAGAATCTATTCAATTATCCTGAGAATCTATTCAATCTGTATCCTATCGTGGTCACTGAGGCCGATCATGACTATTATCCGAAACACTTGCTGAACCTGTACCCTGCTCCAACACTTGACCTGGATCGTCACCCATGTGAGTCCACCCCGGCGGTGGCCTCATCACCTACGAACTTGGTACCCGCCCAGAATCCCGCAAGTCAACCAGCGACTGAGCCAACCAAACGAGCAGCTTCGTCGATCCATGATCCGCGATCAGCCCATTATAATGTAGAGCTCGCGTTGGCTGACGCGATGGCAGAGAAAAGCTCTGCAACAGACAACTTGAGCCCAATTGAAAAGTTTGTGCGACGTAAAATGTTGTCGAGTTCGCCGTTATCAGAAGGGATGGATCAACATACTGTCCCCAAACAGCTGTCAATTTTTGTTCGAAATGGTGAACTGAAGGCTGATGTTCTATGGTTCCAAGTAAATTTATTCTGATCCAGTATTGCTGTGAGTTCAACGCGCTGAAGATTTTGCTATCGGAATTCGCTTTCTTTTCTGTTAGCGAGACGATTGGAATCTAGCACTCATATTCCCGTCAGCTGATGGTACCAAACCAGGGCTTACGTTACCAAACGCTAAACTCTTATCTGAAAGCAGCCGTCTACTCAAGCGACTCTGTGCACAATGGCCGGATCAATCTTCAAAGTTAGCTCACTGAACCACATGTCAAGCATATAGGGCGCTGATCGCTGTACTTCTTCCAATTCGTACAGTGACCTCGTGAAGACTAAATCGCTCGATCATCGCTTTCTTATACAACTTAAGACTAATGATGTGTACTATAAACAATCTTCAATTCAATCTGCCTGGTTGTCTAAGAATGAGATTTGGTCCGGAAAACAAAGTAGTGAAAAGGAAGTTGAGATTTGTCTAGGCGTGCTAGAATGCTTGAAAGATCAACCAACGTATGTAAATTCTTGTTCGCTCCTTTGATGTATAGAACATTTGATAAATAGACGCTGATCGAAAATTTCAAAATAGTGAGACATCCCCTGTCAAGGAAACCTTCCTCCGCACACAATCTGGCCAATGGATCGCTACTAAGCGCGGAGCCAAAGCCAGCATCTCCATGTACACTGAGATTGATACAGTATTGATCTTACCTAGCGGATCTGGTACATTGATTGAAGTTGATAGTAAGTTTTGACATCTGCTTTGTAGCTTTCACCATTGAGATGAATCTGATTGATTATATCCACATAAATAGATGAGATGAGGAAATTAGAGAGAGTTTGTGAACAGGTTGATTTTACATCTTGGAAATGAAGGTGATAATTGAACTACTTGATCATTGGTTTGTATCAGGAATGATCACAGTGATACTAAACACTCCATGTGACCCTTTTGATAAGAACCCATATAGACCTGTACATCATCTCCATCAGAGTGGCTCAATTAGTCAATTGTAGACATTTTGCTCTACATGATGCTCGAGCCTCTTGCGCAGCCCCTGTTAGAAGAAGCATTCAGCTTTTTTATGGAATTGCCAACAGAGATGATAGGGGGTCACAAGTTGAAATAATCACAGTAGAATACAACTATGTCTACACCCAAATGTTGCATAACATCACATAGTTGAAGAAGTCGAGGGCCATATGAGCAACACGCTTGGCTTGATTGTGTTTGAAAATATGTTATGCACCATTTGGTGGCCAAAGTATGCAAAGCTTGATGACACTCGTGACCTGTAGATATAACAAGAAGGGGTTTTACAAAGAGCAGTGGTTTTTTTGTACAGGACGGTATTTTTTGTAGTGCCCTGTGTACCTATACAATAGACTAGAGACTTTCAGACTATAAATGGAGTGATCATCATCTAACCAATGATTTAATCAAGATCAACTACATAATCTGACTTTTTCAAAGTTCAAGTGTCCATACCTCTTGTAATCAAAAGCGAGGTAATTGGATTCGAGGATCGGTTTGACTTTCTAGCCAATCAGCTAATTGATGTGTTAAAACCACTTGACAAGCTAATCTTGATTGATCACGTCTATCAATGGCGGTAAACAACATACTATCATCAAAAGCAAAAAAAAACTCAATTTATGATCAATACAAGCTGGTGCATTCAATAAAATGATGGATTCCTTACTCTTCTTCATTCTCATTTGGAGGTGGAATAGGTGCAGTTTCATCTATATAAATTTGACAAGTTGCACATTCACAATTACCACCACAGGTAGCTTCAATAGAAGGTGCTTCTCCTCTTTTAGCAACTTTTTTTTTGAAAACCAACAAAAAAACAGGTCAAGAAGGATGTAAACTAGTACTTCAACAAAACCAAAGTGTGAATTCATATGAGAATGAGACGGTTTACTCAACTTGATCTTAGGTCTTCACCTATTTTACCTTTTAAAGATAAAACTTCACCTTCGTATGTTTTGAATCGTACAATGACATCTGGACCTTGTAGGGTTTCTATTTTGTTCTGAGACCTTTGGTGTTTGTTTAGATTTTTTATACCTGATTGATAAACATCCCATTGAACCTCCTAAAAGATAGTCCAAAAGTGAATCTTCATGATCATCCAGGTAGAAGAGATGAAGATGTTTAAAGTAAGAGTATGTAAGATACCTTATCTAATCCTATTCGACCACGCCATTTATCCCACCAAATCTGTTCATTCTCAGTACCTAAACTCAACAAGCAATTCAAGATCTTTTCATCGTCACCTTTTACCATTGGATCTAATAAACCAAACCAATTTCCAGTAGGATAAACCAATAAATTTCCAGCATATTTATGACCACCAATATGAGAGATTGGATAGAATTTATAAATAGGTTTTGAAGGTCTTTGTGAAATTCGAGTTTGGTATAAAGTTTTTAATGATTCTAATAATGGTTTACCTCTTATACCACATCTACAATCTCTATTTTCATGTACACAAACATAAACATAAAATGAATCAAAAGAGTCATGATCTAAAGGTAGGTTTGATTGAGTTGATTTGGATCTATTTTTGATATCTATGGTAGGTAAACTTTTATAAAACTCTATGAATTCATCTAGATTTGAATTTGAAAGTGTGAAAGGGATTCGAATGGTATGATGAGATGAATGAAGGTAAGCTTCTTGAATAGAATCTAAACTTGATGATAGATTCAAACTTGAACTCCTCGAGCTAGTAGTACTAAGACTTAATCCTAAACCATGTAAGCTTTGACCAGGTTTTGTAAGGTTTTGTAAAGTTTTGTATAATGGTGAGATTGTAGTTAGATCAGATGGCCAATTTGATTCTGAAATAGATTGATGATGTAGTATTAAATGACGAGTGTAGGATGGAACTGTTGCAGTACAAGTCGAAGCGAAGGTAGGTTGATTTGATGATGTTGTTGTATATGATAATCTTTGAAGTTTTAGTTTTGATTTGATGGTTGATTGAATTCGTAAGTTGATCATGATATATTCCAAGAAAATTCCAGTCTTGGTTCTTGAATTGAAGAAGATAACGAAAGTTAGTTTCAGTGGGAAGACCCAGACTGTATTCAATTGGTAGCCTTCAAGATATTTATCATTTGGTCGATTTCTGTACTTCAGTTTAGCTTAACTAAGCCCCTCGCGCGGCCGCGTCCGCGCCCTCGAAAGAGGGGCTTATGACTAAAACGGGTTTTTTGGCTGTGTGACTCCATGTTTTAAGTACCCTTATGTTGTTTTTCTCGTCTCTGCTCTTCCAATTTTCAACAATTTTTCAGACCTTTGAGTATGTTGTTCTTTGCCAAATTGTACATATTGTGATATACTTTTCATGAGCAACAGACATCCCTGCATGGCTTGAGAGCTGTGCTGAGGATGCGAAAAACAGGCCTTACGCCGTGTTGTAAATGCCCTAAGACCACCTAAGCCAGCTGGATTTCCCTCGAATGAAATTCGAAAGCCGCTTAATTACCAATCTTACATCACGATTTCAAAGCACTTCTGCTTCATCTAAACCAAAGTAAATGGTACTGTGTTATGTACAACTTGATGAGGAATAACATACTGGAAGGTCTGAAAAATTTAAGAAAATGGGAAGAGCAGAGACGAGAAAAACAACATAAGGGTACTTAAAACATGGAGTCACACAGCCAAAAAACCCGTTTTAGTCATAAGCCCCTCTTTCGAGGGCGCGGACGCGGCCGCGCGAGGGGCTTAGTTAAGCTAATACTTCAGTCAACTTTTCTTGATGTAGTGCTTTTGCTCCATACAGATTTCAGGAGCCTACGGAAATTCGGAATATGAAAGTGTTTCCTTTGCTGATCCATCAAATCGGAGGCCAGGGGTGAACGCGTCAACCTTAACCTAACCTAGCTTATAAATAAGTCCTGAAGTGCTTGCTTCAAAACCTGTTTCTCTCAACCAAAGCAAGTCTTCAACAACAATGGCAACCTGTGGCAGTCTGCTTGCCAGTCGCAGGCGAACTGTCAATTAGATTTGGTAGATCGGCAGTTTGGGCCAACGGCAGCCTGCCTGTTGATGGCCCACGCTTCGGGAACACTAGCAATCACCGAAAAATGATTGCATATCATGAGGCGGACCTCAGGCTTCAAACCTTTTGACGCATCTTTATGTTGCTGAGATGGGCTGACCTACTCCTTCATCCGCCGGCGTCACTTGCGACTGACTCAAATCCTCGCGTAACGATGAGACTGTTTGAAATTCGAATGGTATTGCAAGACCTTGAACAGTGAGCTAAGGATCTCGGACTACAACAACCGTCGCCGAGAGGAGTGTTGAAGAAAAGGATCACCATTTAATTATGGGCCGCAACATTCATGAAGACATAGTAATCAGGCGACAAGATGTCCCGCATAGGCTCTACCATCATCCACAGATTAATGAGAACTCTATTGATGTCCAGTGTGATATTTGCACCACAATCAAGAGCCAAAAGTGAGAATTGAGCGAGTACAATGACTTGATGAGCCTTCTTACTAGGTGATGGCTCATGTTGCTCATCACAATAATTCAAAGTGAGGTTACCAGGACTCGGAGAATTGTTCTAAGACAACCACCCCGACTGATAGCCTCTGAGATTACGGAAATGAAACATGCTCCTCAGTCAAGTGTCTATGTAACGAACTCCCCACGTTGAACAGTTTCTCGTCATCAGCAGTTACATCATGAAGACAAGAAGGCCGACCGGGTCGTCAGATATTTATTCAAGAAGGATCCGAGCCGAGCGACTTTAATCTCGTCGATACATGTCTACCAACCCCCAATGCGGGCTCTCATGAGCGTGAAAACGTGCAAACGTCCCCACCAGTCGTTAAGAGGGTATGTCTCCAGTGTGACCAAAGTAAGTTGGTAGGCTGGTAAGTAAGAGGATTCACCATCTCTGAAGGTCTCACTTTTGCATTCAAAAGGGGCCTGTTCGAAGCTCAATGGCCCCATAATCATCAACCATCGTCTGATATTGCTTTGACTTGACTGAGGCTGGAGCTCGTTCATCTTATCAAAACCTATATCTCGTGATTATTCCCCTATTCTTTCATTTCTTACAGTCAATTACTTACCTGAACTACTTGTTCCCTCTGGAACCCTTTTTTACCCTTGAGAATAAGATCATCACTTGAACTAGTATCCTCAGAACAGACCTTATCAAATCCAAAAGATAACAATATGGTCAGTTTTTTGAAGTGCCACAAAATAATTTCTTGGTGATGTGAAAATGTTGACATGAAGTTTTCACGTTTACTTGGGCTAGATATCTAAACGGTATCTCAAACTCCTTGTGGTCTTTTTGGGCCTCATTGCAATTATGGCACCCATTGCCGAAGGAAGCCCTCCCAAGAGAACATTAAATCCGTTGGCCAAGTGTGGAAAATCAAATGCACAATGTACCAAAGGCAGTCCTTTGTGTTCAGGCACCACACCGAAGTGCAGCGAGGGGGGAGCATTCAAGCAGTGTCCAGTACCAATTACATGTTAACAGTGGTGATCCTTTCAATGCCAAAGTGATTTGCTAGTGATGTTTCTTTCAAAAGAGAATGCTTCATTGTGCGCAATTGTCCCAAGGATTGGATTTAGAATGTAATTGGATTTGTCGGAGAAAACATAAGGTCAATACTTGATAGAAGTTTTTCTCAGCATTGGAATGATATGCCGTGTTCTTTGGTAATCAGCTCAACAAATCATGTACTACTAGTAGTTCATTGCTTGTATTCCTCTTTCTATCATCCTTGCAACATTCACAACAAGACTTGACATGCCAACAATCTGCTCATTTTGTTCTTCTTAGTATGAAGTTTGAAATAAGATGATGCTGACAATGGCTAGTTGCAAGAGCGCTGGACTCATAACCACTCAAAGTGGGTATAACCTGTGAGAATCAGGTTATTAGCTTTGATTGAACTGAGATGAGTACAATCTCTGGCAAAGAAGATTGTACAAGAAAAAGATGTTTGAGTTCAATAAAAGAAAGACTAAAGTAAAGCGCACACAATAGCTTTATATATATCAAAATCAAACAGTGATGTCAAATCATCTGAAGATCACAAGTGTAATAATGATGTAGCAAAGAGATTCACTAGATGTATTAATGAGCCAATGATTAATACCTCAATTAAATCTTGTTTGACTCTATAAACTTATTGCCTATAAATCCTCCATTCTCCCTTACATCTTGTTTCTGATCCCCTCTCGTCTTTTTTCCAACAAAAATATATCCTCCATGATTGTCCATCTCATGACAAATCCAATACTCAACAAAACCTTCCCATCCCTCAGAAGGTAAACCTAAATATTTCTCAATCTTCTCTAAATTCTCTTTCAATCCATTTCCACATCTTCTACAATCAATTTGATCTGGTTTGTCTTGATTCCAATCTTGAACCTCATAAAATTCTTTGTTGACTCTCTCCATCTCACTTTCTTTATTCAAATCATCTACTTCATTCCAAAATACGACTAATCCCTCTTTCCTTTCTTTTTCAACTTCAATCTTAAGAGGTAACAAAACTTGAAACACTTCATCTGAAAAATGCACTTCTTCAACAGTAAATTCAAGAAATTCAGGCTTAATAAGTTGATATTCAATAATCTCATTCAAAATTATCCTGCCATAATGCCGCCATAGTTAAACATTTGTGGTTCCAATTTTTAGAGCTACTTTGGTTGCCAAAAAAATTTGATCTGGTTTCTTGACCACAATATCCTCCTGCCGTACATCTCCAGATAGTAGGCCAAGGTCAGTTGATGAATGATGGGACAAGTCACCTGACAAAAAGGAAAAGGAGATTTAAAGAAAGCTTATGAGGGCTTGTGGCATGATTGTTACAAGTATGATGAAGATCCTGATTTAAGGATGTAATATGCCATATTGAACCACAGAGTAATATAACCCAAAGTAGTCATTTGTATAGTCCTGCTAAACCAAGTTCTCTTTGTTTTAATGGAGAAGAAGAGATGTAGAGTGATATAAGTAAAGAGAGATCTTATAAATCATAAAGGTGTTTTATAGAGGACTATCTTGATATTTATGATATAGAGTGATTGAAGACTTACACGCTCATTTGTTGGTGTTAAGGTTAGAGGCCTCCAACAAGGCTTGTTCTTTACTGGCCTTATGGGCCATCAAGGCTATCATGTATCACTATGCCAAATCAAAAATATACCATGGAGTTTAGAAAAGTCAAGATGTAGAAAATTCTCAGCAATGCATGAGAGGTAGGAAAAATTTGAAAAAAATTATGTTTGAATCAGTCTGTGATATCCCATCATTTTGCATATTTTTTCGTATTTTTACCTTGAGTTTTGAAGATGTTCCATGGAAAAATGATTTTGGGGTGTATTTGGTCAGAAACTCAAATTTTGTCCAAAACTACCCCGGCTTGGGCAGAAAATTCTCAACAAGCACAAATATTACTTTTGCTAAAAAGCTTGGCCCGATCGAGAAAAAATAAAAACAAATTTCACCGCAGCAGTCACAACGCAGCAGAGAGAAAAAAGTTTTAGGGTGCGCTTGAGCTCCCATCCGTTCCATCCTTTTGATTACCCCACTGCCACCAACAATTTTTCATATCCCTCAAATCCCTGTCAATGACTTCGTTTTGCTCACTAAACTCAACTAACATGTCTATCTATTGTGGGCAATTGATTGCTGATCTCTGTAAGGAACAAGATACACTCTACTGCTTCAAATCCTCCCATTTCTCTCTTCAGTTCATTTCATTCAACTTACTGATAATCTCTAATATTGTCTCTAGGTATCCTTCTTCAATACCTACCACCACACTGTCCCGAGTTGAACACTATTGAGTTTGCAGTATGTGTTGAAGTTTGATGTTTGAAGATCACAAGTTTCATCATCTAGGTCAAATCCAGGTGAATGGATCCGGAAGGCAGCTCATAAGACCTTTACAGCTGAATTAACAAGCTAGATTGTTTATAATAGATGAATTGTTTTCAGAGAAGCTTGTCATTGTATACACAGCCAGCATATTTGGCTCAGAGCCAAAAATCCAAGGATTCCTCGGATTCTGACTCCAAGTTGACCCCCATCCAAGGATCCAATCCGAGGTAACAGCCAGGGCCAACATTTGCCTCGGAATTAGCCCTCGGGTGCCCTTTTCCTTAGGGGCGCCGTCCAAGGACTCCTCGGACGTTTGTCTCCAAGCCAAATATGCTGGCAGTGATAGGAATTGGAATCAAGAAATTATGGATAAGATTGATGTGAAGATTGAGATTGTTTCAATCTTCTTCATAGGATCACAAGCAAATCAATCGACTTGGATTTTCTTAAAAAAATTAGTCTCTAGATTACATCAGAGAGCTGAGATTGTTCACAATCTGATAAGATGGATTCTCGCTAGAAGAAAGATGTTAGAACATATAGGAAAGGTTCTATTGCAATAGTAGATAACTTACCTAGAAGAAAGATGTTAGAACATATAGGAAAGGTGAGGAAGAAAACCAATCCATCTAACAACCAATCTACAATAGATATATGAACTATGCTAATAGGTTATAAGACCATTTAGATAGATAAAAGTATTAGCATATAAGCTATGATGTAATACAAACATAAAGCAACCAGTGACATCTACACAACATCATAACACCCCCCGTGCTAATGACACATTTATCAATATAAACTCAAAGATAACCTATGTTTTGTTAGTAAAACTTGAGAAAGACCCTTTGTAAACATATCAGCCAAAAATTTTGCCAAGGACACATGTACCAACTTCACTATTCCTTCTTCTACACATTGTCGCACAAAATGATACCTTGTATGTATGTGTTTAGTCCGTGAATGATGTGAAGGATTTTGAGCCAATGCTTCAGCGCCCTCATTATCAACACATAATTCAAAAGTCTGTTCTTTTGTAATATTAAGTTCATGTAAGATTGATACTAACCATCGTGCTTCTCTACATGAATCACTCATTGCCATATACTCAGCTTCAGTGCTTGATAATGATGTAGTTCTTGGTTTCCTTGATCTCCACGAAACAGGACCAATTCCCAACATAAACACATACCCTGTTGTTGATCTTCTTTCATGACAATCTTCCGCCCAATCTGCATCTGAATACGCAGTAGGTTTTAAATCAGCTCCTCCTAAATTCAACTTCAAATCCTTCGTTTTACATAAATACCCTAATACCCTTAATGCTGAATTCCAATGTAACGTTGATGGTTTCTTCAAAAATTGTGATAGTCTATTTACTACAAACGCTATATCAGGACGAGTGCACTGTGCAACCCACAAAAGACCTCCTACTAAACTTGAATATGGTTCTGTCGACATGATATCTTCATCACTTGATGGAATTAAAGTTTTGAATGATTCATTGTTTGGTGTATTTGACAACTTGATATCATATTTCTTAAATTATTTTTGAAGATTCGAAATATAATGTGTTTGATTGACTGATACTTAGTTATCTTTAACTTCAGAAATATTCAGTGAAAGGAAATGTGAAAGTGGTTTATCAGATGATACCTCAAAACGTTCCTTGATGAGACCGCGAAATTTACCAATTTCTTTATCAGTACCAGTGATAGCAATATCATCAACATGTGTTACCAAAAGTGAATTAATATCTCCTTTTTCATCCTTCTTGTAATAAAGTGAAGGATCATGTGCTGATCTTGTATATCCAATCAAAATTAAATATTGATGTAATTTAATATTCCACTGTCGTGGAGATTGTTTCAAACCGTATAGAGATCGTAAAATTCGATACACCCAGTCTGGATGCTCCTCATCGACAAAGTCCTCAGCTTGTTCCATGTAGATTTCTTCATCTAAATCTCCATTCAAGAATGCCGTTTTTATATCATTAGACACTCCTTTCCATCCATTTTTTGCCATGATGCTTAAAAATAATCTAATTGATTCTTGACGAGAAGTTGGAGAGAATACTTCGGAAAAATCGATGCCTTTAATCTGAGAAAAACCTAAAGCAACTAATTATGCCTTCAATTTATCAATTGACATATCAACATTTCTTTTTGTTTTAAATATCCATTTGCATCGGATGTTTTTTCTTTGAGCAGGTCTAGGAACAAGTTTCCAAGTTTCTTTTCCTACCAGTGAGCACATTTCAGCTTCAGCCGCTAACTTCCAAAGATCCCAGTTAACAGATTTCTTGGCTTGTTTATAAGTTGAAGGCTCTTTTTCTGATTCAACATACGCAGCTCTACCATACTCTCCATACCTTTGAGGTTGTTTTCGAGTAGATACTGAGCTGATAAAATTACCATATTGACCAGGTTGTTTTCTAATTCGAACAGGTCTAGACGGTAACTCTTGAATTGTTGATTCAGGAATGATTGGATTTGACAAAATGTTTTGTTTGTCAGAATCCAAAGTGGGCCATGGAAGTTTTTTGGTTCCAACAGGTCCTAAAGGTTCGCAAGATTTTGGTGATTTTAATCCTGGAAATACCTTATCAAGAAATACTCAAGAAGTAGCTTTTAAAGCAACCTTCTTTTCTGTATCCCAAACTATAGCTCCTTCATTATTGTCCAAATATGAAAGCAAAATAGCATGATGCACTCATGGTTTAAGCGTCGAATTTGGTTTTATAACATGAAACCATACCTGACAACCAAATGCATGGAAGGTATGTTCTTGACATTCATGAATACCCATTAACAAAATCGGTGATTGAAACTTTTCCTTTGTTCTTGTCGACATATTATTTAATGTCTCAATTGCATACTCTAAAGCATCCCCCCAAAAACTATCCGGCAACATTGATTCTATCAAACAACAATGAACTTTTTCTTTAATTGTCCTGTTGCACCTTTCAGCTACACCATTTAATTGTGGTGAATCAGGTGGTCCAGTGGTTTGTGTAACACCATTCTGTGAACAGAACAAACTAAACTCTTTGTTGATGTATTCAGTACCATTGTCAGAACGTAACTCGGCAATCACTCCATCAACCTTAGTTGTCATCTCATTAAAGAATTATTTTAATTTTGAAAGAACTTCGTCTTTTGTTTTCATTAAATAAATTTTAGTAAATCTTGTATAATCATCAATAAATGTCACAAAATATTTAAATCCTTTTCGAGATACATCAGAATACGACGATACATCGGAATGGATTACACTCAAAGGTTTAGTAGATCTCCAACCAGTACGACTTGACATATTTCAACGTCTCATTTTCCCTTGAATACATATGTTACAAGTTTGCAACTTACGTAACTCCTTCTCATCCACTTTGATGTTAAGTGAAGATAGTTTTTGTTTAAGAGCTGCATAGCCAGGATGATTAAATCTAAGATGCCACAAGTGAACGTCAGAGACCATGGCTTTTGACGTATGATTGGGAGATTTTGAATGACGTACCTCTTGGTTGAGATAATATAAGTTGCCATGTTGTTGACCAGTTCCAATCACGTCACCAGAGATCTTGCAGTTTTTAACAAAAGAGACAGTCGATGAATTGAAGACAGTTGAAATATTTTTGCCGGCTAATTTCAAGACCGAGAGGAGTGGTTCAGAGAGAGATGGTACATATAATGATTTAATGTCATCAAAATCCAAAAATGGCAATGATACGAAGCCTTTAGACATAGATTTGACAATTGTTCCATTCGCCAAGCTTATGGTTGTATCATCTGATTTCTTATTGGTTATAACATCAGAGAACGGAGTCATGATTTGAGATGTTCCTGAGTCTACCAACCAACCGTCGATTTTTCCTGAAGATGCCTTGGTTTTAGCAGTGGCAGATGTAAGGTCTGTATGACCTTCACTCGAGATCACAATAACAGGGACGCTGTGAGGCACAGCGGGACAGGGTTTCTAGAACCCAAGAGACTTTTTATATTTCAAACCAACAGAGATCCCAGTAAAGGAGACTGGTTCCGAAGGATATGAGGTGGGAAGTCAGTCCCAGATCACTCTAACCATCATAACCACAACTATAGAACAAAGTAAGAGAAAATGAAAAGAAATAAGACGTACCTGGTTCCGAAGGATATGAGGTGGGAAGTCAGTCCCAGATCACTAAGGAACCAGGAGTAGAATTTGAAAACAATATATATAACGAAACAGCATCCTTAAGTTTAAGTCCTAATTATTAAGTATTTTGATCTATGTGTAATGTAATGACCGTAGGTCTTACAGTCTTCCCTCCTATGAAAAGGCACCTGTGTGTATGTAAACGCACCAAGTGTATTGGACGAAACTGTACATGCTATCTACGCACCCAGTCCGTATGCGAGTCAATAGAAATGTCTAGCTGGATAGAGGCCGCTAAGCATGAATTCAAAATTTCTCCAAGTCCCTCATTCATCAAGGTAGCACCCTTACCCTATTCAAAAACCCAATCAATTTCTCACCACCTCTACATACACTTCTCACCACTACAATTCATATTTGACCACCTATAAAAAAAATCTTACCAGCTCGCACCCAAATTCCACCAGCCTCACCACCTCATCTCATATATCACCACCAGTACATACACTCTCACAACTTCATAAAATATATCACCACCTCACCTTATGTAAGTCACCACCCTTACATCTACTGTTGCAATTTTATACCACATTCCTGATTGCTACCACCTCAGCGGTTTTTTCACCGCCTACACCCCAATTCTTACCACCCCACACAAAAATCTTACCTTCTTAGTCCGGTTCCGAAATTACCCAATCTACCTATCCAAAGCCACCAAATTGAACCCTAACTCGCAATCACCACATCGTTGTCCACTCTCTCATTCTTTCAACCATTCCCAACCTTCCCAACTCTCAACGCATCGTTTACCTCACACACCCATCACCGATCTAATGCGTCCAGGACTACGTAGTAACGAGCAACCAGGTCAAGACGATGCTGCGTCACTTCCCTCACAGTCATACCCAAGCTCGGATTCGGAAGAAAACTATGCACCCCCTTCCAACCGACGAGGACGCCAAACCCGTGGTGCCCAGCGAGGAGGCCATACTGGATCATCTGTTGCGCGTGTTGGACGTCAAAAGCGAACTAGAACAAACGATGAAAACGAACTCCCCCCCAACGATACTGACATCACAATGCCGGATCTCACTGATGAAATCAGTCTTGAGTCTGGTGAATCAGTCGCTCGCCCGACTCTTGACAACTTTCATGAACTTGGGGTCCAGTGGGGGGCAGTACGCGCAGAAGAAGTCTTATCTAGTGCCTCAATTCCCAAAAACAACCGGCCTTCGGCAACAGGCGTCTTTGAAGCGCAGGCTTTGCAAGCAGCCTACCAGTTGGACAAGACCATGCTATGCATAGTACTCAAATGCAGTCGGCATGTACTCGACGAGGCCTTGTAAGTCCAACGTCTTCCCATCAGACGACCAAATCTAGTTCCTTATCTGAAACACACCCACCTTACTTTTCCAGATTGGAAGGGCCGCTGGCTCGTGAACCCAACGCATACACCAACTATCAAAAGTACAGTATACCAGCCACCACTACCCAGAGTGAGTCAACTTCCAATCTCATTAACCATTGCTCAAACCTAATGACACCTTACTTTGGATTTATTTGTCTGTAGTCCCAGCAAAGGGAGTATCTGAAGGGTTTGGTGAGCGAAACACTGTTGTCGGCAACACCTGGTCTACATACCTGGAAGACGAGCAGAAAGTGTTCAGCCCTGAACTTTTCGAGCGATTGTGTGTCACCACAAGCGAAGCTTACGCACTAACTCAAACACCAAGGGGAATACCTTCTGTCGCAGATCAAGACACGTCCAAAGCACCAGCCCAACCAAAATCAAGCTTTAAACCGCTCAGCAATGAAGAGGTGACTACTTATGTTCCCATATTCAAGCGCCTCGTCAACCTAAACAAAGTCTCAGGCGATTTACACGAAGGTCGCCTCTGGAGACACAGTGCAAAATTTCGCTGTCGGAGCCGGGAACAACTCATGAAGCTCGAAATCAGTAAGGTGGCCCGCCAGGTCAGTCATCTAATCCTATTGCACTCGCTCATCCTATCACACTCGAATATGTAATAGTCCAAGACAAAACCTGATATCGTGCATTGTATGTGTGTACCACCCTGTTACAGCTTCATGTCTTGAAGAATCAATTCAACCTCCAATTTCACCTGCTCCTAGCGTGCTGGAACCCTGATACCTCA
This sequence comes from Melampsora larici-populina 98AG31, assembly GCF_000204055.1. NCBI lineage: Eukaryota > Fungi > Basidiomycota > Pucciniomycetes > Pucciniales > Melampsoraceae > Melampsora > Melampsora laricis-populina. The sequence goes on from NW_006768777.1 coordinate 1,208,232, forward strand.
ACAACTCAAGCGCTTTTTCAGGACGAGCACACATCGTGCCAACGCTGGGTCCGTCAAGAGAAAAAGGTGCATCTCCTCGAGCGCTTTTCCTTCGAGGCAACTAAGGCTCCCGAACACCTCCGTTCCACAGAACAAACGCTGGGCACGACCAAGGCCCTGTCCGCTGGTGCACAACGTCAAGCGGAAAAGCGGAGTGAGCTTACACAAGCGCTCAATTCATTGATCAGTTAAGTCTTTCTCTCGATTTACCATTCTACAATTTCACGGCTGACCAACGAAAGGTTTTGGTATGTAGTTCCGTTCCTCACTCGCGGTGTACCAGGTCAAAGTGACGCCCACCCAAAAGTCCCCAAGTTGAAAGAAGGATTTGCTAGGAAGACGTTCCGTGGAGGAGTCAAACTGACTTTTCATCAAACCCCAGATAGTTTAGTCAGCGATGAGATGATAGCCAAGGGCCCTAGTCGGTTGTCAAACGAAGAAGTCCAGCTATGGCTTGACGACATCAACTTCGAGCGATACAAGATCATCAAGATTGCAACAGACAGCAAAAGGAAAAGGAAAGATGGTCTTACAGAAGCAGAAGCTGCACTTGACGATGAAGAAACTGAACCTCAAGAGGGATTAACTAATTAAAAACAATGAAGACAAAACCATTTGAACACAGGCAAGTTATAATTTGTACAGACTGAAGAGACCCAAATTAAATAAATCTTTTACTTCTTTCTTTTTCAGTTTAAGCAGCTTAATTAGTTTTTCGACCGACTCATTGTAAAATTGACTTTTTGAAATCTCTTTTGGTTAGTCCCTGCAATATAGTGCCAATATGTGAAGTTTTATATTGCACTCTCACCTCAAACATAAATAAATATATATATGTCCATCCTTATCTTTTAATTTTTTTCAATATTTGAAAAGTCATTGAAAGACGCATTTTCAACTTTATATGTTTTAAATTCTGGTTTCTTCTTCATCGTTTTTCAAAGTAGTGAAGATAGCTACCCAAAGCCAAGCTTGAATAATGGGGCGATTTTATAATGCAAAATGCTTTATATTGATTGCACTTGACCTTGATTGCACACACTGTATAATCAAACCATAACCATACAAAGGATAAATCAACTGTCAAACAAATATCATAAAGCTTGTCGGTCTTAAAGCATCAGAACTCTGTTCGCTAGGGCGTAGGTTATTCATTAAATCAGGGATTCATACATGGAGTATGTCTGAATCTTTGATGACTGTGCATGCATGCAATTGATGCATGCTCCAAATGCGTCTGTGAAGGGCCGAGGCGCACGCACGACCAAAGATTGCGTCCTCACCAATTTAAACCTATGTACCGGTACGGATGGAAGAGTACAGGTACCGGTACCGCGAAAAGAGATGATGTACCGGTACCGCTGTTGTCATTTTCTAAGCAAGTCACGTCTACACCCAGAACCGACCTTCAACAGTTGAACAACAGCACCACCCCAAACCTGCGCCACCTGCCGACTCATTCCACCATGCAACAACTTCAAGCACCCCCTACACACACCACCAAAGGGCACATTTCACAAGCTATGGTTCGTTACTTCTCCTAGTCCTCTCTAATGCGATATCTCTTGTGCCAGGAATCATCCATTCTTAGCCGGATCTCTGAACTTCATTCCTGTGTATCATGCATTCAAGGCATCCGGATGTGCTTCTGAATGCATGAAGCAAGAGGATCGTATTTCAACCAGAGCCCAAGCTAACTCATGTTTTTCCTTCATTTCATACACAACCCCAACTGGCTGACAAATCGACCTCAAAACCTAGCCACTGGAAATCGACACAGGAAACGAATCAGAGCTCACCGACCTATCGGATCTAGAAGGAGCCGGCCCGCCCATCATCAGGTAAGCAGATCGGCTCCAACTTATCGGTCAAGATGCTTACTATTCCGCTCAAGATGCTTACTATTCCAAATCTTGCTATATGTTGAAGATCCCAAAGCGCTCCTCCTGCAAAAAAAACGAAAGTTGTTGCTAGTTTAAAACCATCTAAGACCAAGCGCCCTGGAAAGAAAGCCAAGCTTCGCACTCACGAGATTTCCAAGCACTTAAGGCCCGATATCCCGGCTCATGAATTCCGTAGTGTGTATCGGCGTCGTTCCATGGTGGCTGACTATCTCAAGGGTGTTTTTGAGACTGCCAGGGTCATTCCTGTTGACTTTGACATGGCGGTCGCGTTCTTCTTGCAACAAGTCAATCATCTCCAGCTTGGAGACATTCCTATAAGCGTCAACAAGGTCTTAGACAACTTCTCTCTTCTTGAACCCCTGAATGGTCGGCAAGACAGCATTCTTCAATGTGCTTATCACATCAAACAAACGCTCAACGAGTACGCCACTTGTCCTTCCGGCCCGAAGCCTTTCGCACTCCGATTTCCCAACCTCACTTCCCTGAACAACCTGGCCATCCAGCGCTCCATTTCGCCTGAAATCGTAGGAGAAGGCGAAGCAGTTATCTTTATCGATCTGGCCGGTCGAGTTGCAGCTGTTGGTGTCCCACCAAAGGAACCGAGCCATCTTGCAAAGACGCTCAGTGGTTATGTAAGTCAAACATGCTATTTCACATCTCTTTTCCTGTGTGTCACTGATTATCATTTTGTCTTATCATCGTTTTATCTTCCACTGCTACTGCTGATCTCTATAGAAACGTGGTCGCATTGCTTTCGATGGCGCTGCTGAAGTCCACGATCTCACCCCTTTCATCGGCCCGATGACGTTTGAAACGTTCACCCTCACGTCTCATCCGCCTCGTCCAAATGCACAGAGTCCATTTCAGGTATCTGAACAAGCTAGCATTCTACTCAGTGGTGCGGATAACAGGTTCATAGAAGTCCCTGGTACGCTCAATGGAGCTTTACCTTCGCAGGCCGTTGGGTACGGACGATATTCTGTAGGTGATTCCTAATTGTTCAACGAACCTTTGTTGAACAATTGCTCCATTTCTAAACCTAAGATGGTTGTGCTGATTGCACCAATTTCTTGTCTTTATGCGTAGAACCTAGCCACTGGCATGTCAGACACGCAATTGAGATTGGGCGCAAATCGCCAGGGGCATCCTTTATCTGGGTGGGATAAAGCCGACATCAGCCATTACAACCTTCCTTACATTATTCAGATGGGTAAGGAACACGCATATAAGCGTGAGGATCACGCGCGTATGGATTCTGAGCTCCTATGGTACCTTGAAATGGGAAGGCTCATCATCAAAGCTTTCCAGCCCGATTCTTACTCGGCTGCAATGAGGGCGCTACGCGTGATTGTCACCAAAGGAACGCCAGCTGCGGCTCGCGAAGTGAAGGATCTGGTGAACCCTGTCGGTATTGGTATGTTAAGCTTGCTCTTGATAATGTTCAAGACTCTGGCTAACATTCACTTGTGCATATTCCAGGCAGGCACACGATGTTCGGTATGCAGGTCGATCACCATCGTGATGGCAACAACACAAATTTGTTTGCCTCCGCTAACTTCTTTGGCGAAAACTATGGGGGGGCGAATTAATCCTCAACTATCTGGGCTATGCGCTTCATGGAGGACCCGGTTATTCCGTTCATGGTGCTTTCGACATACTCATGCATGGAGTTGGACAAATCACCCGACTCCCAAACCGCGGCGATTGTCCACCTCAAAGGATCTGCATGGCAATCTATAGCCATGCAGACGTTTTCGCTGGTGCTGCTCGATTTTCTGGAATGCACCAAAATCCTAAGGTCTTCAGTGACCACAACCTTTGGATCCCATTTTATCCAGCAGGTTTTTTGCTCTCACGATCACTGACAATATTTGAAGACGAAAAAAAGCGCTTGAAAGAGAAATATCGAGATGAGGTTCGAGTATACCAGGCTGCAAAAGAGGCAGCGGAGGAGGCAGCAAATAAGGCACATGAAGCACGTGAGGCTGCAGGTGCATTGAATTTAGCTCACTCATACCCAAATCACCCTTTTTCCAAGCGTTCCTGCTAAAATACTAAAGAATCATATAAACTTGTTATTCCTAGCGTCTCTACTAAAATAGAATCATCTTATGTTGTTCTTCCAAGCGTCTCTACTGCTACTAAAATAATAAAGATTTATATTACCTTTGTTGTCCAAGCGTTTTTACTAAAATAATAAAGATTCATGTGACCTTGTGGTTGGAACAGTTTCAAGTGAAACTGTTTTTGATTGTTTCTTGATTGTTGGTGTTACATTCTTTGTTGATTGTATGGTGATGATACTTATCTCCCATCTCCAAATAATTCAGACCAAAGTGAGCAGTTGCAATATTATAGCTTACCTTTGGTTTTCAAGCGTGTGTTTTAAAATAAGCATGTATCGCTTTTTTGAAATCCCATGGATGACATGATTTTGTGAACCAATGTTGCAAAGTTAAACTTGAGCATTTATTTGACTCATTCAAAGATAAGCATATGTAGAATTTGGTCCAAACCAAATCATCACTTGATGGTTTATTTTATTCTTGTATCACAATGCAAGTTTACTTGATTGAAAACAGGCTGAAATCATCAATATCCATTGGGAGTGATGCAACATGCTCATCATCAGTATTTGACATCATTTTGGAATCATAAAGCAATGTTAAGAGGAAAAATTGTTCATGATGGATTTTTCATAATCACAACGCAACACATTAAAGGAAATGATGGGAGCTTTGACATTCACCATTATACATTCACCATTATATCTCTTAAGTCTGGTGATCATTTCAATTGTATAGTAATACTCACAGTACTTCTAATATAAATGCAAGTCACTCTCCAACATTAAATAAATAATGCAAAAAGATCAATCACAGTGAAACATCAAGACTCTTTGGTGATCATGAAAGAATGTGGCTGCAGGTGGGTCAATTTGGGTCAAACTCTAATTCCCACTAAAGTTTGTAGATATTAAGCGCATCCAAACATGCAAAGATTTGTTCATGTTCATCTTGCTACACCAATTGCATGGTGCCGAGATGGCCAATATCCTCATCTTACATTTGCTCCAAGAGCCTCAAAAATACAATATAACTGTCAGTCGAGCGGATTTAGCTGAAGTCACAATGGAACATCTTTTATATTTGGCTATATATTCAGCATGTTACTCAAAGTGCTCACCAAAATGGGACTTTACTCGATTCAAGCAGTTTCATTTCCAGCATTATTTATATGTATGGATGCCATAGGAATTCAAGACTTCGAATTTATTAAATCTATCAGAACCTTTGAAAGCTGGTGTCATTCAATATTGGTTCTTCATTGTTCAATATTGTATGTACGTTGCGGAAAAAACTTAATGATACAAAACATATGATGAAGATATTTAAATGCAGCGAAACATCATAAAACTTCGGTCGGTGAGCATAAATAGCATTAAATTGAATTGCCATGTGGGAAGCGGCGATAAGATCATGTGTGGTACAGCTCATAGTTCGTCGACATGAAGTCCTCGTGTGACTTGCAAAGTTCTTGCATCCAGAGCACCAAACACAAGCTATCGGCGCATCGCTAACGTTGTTAATTCACCTGAGTACTGCCTTCCTTGTGGGTTGTGTTGTTGAATCATTCTCCTCGACTGAACTGCAAGTGTTCTTGCGAACCAAACGAGTCAAGGAATGATATCACTGAAATGATCTCGCCACCACCACGAAACCGATTCACTTGGATTTGCTATCATGAATAAGAATTCAGGATGCTACCTGATATATCAACTTTAAATTACCAATTTACTTTCACTTATTCCATGCACCACACCGGCCCCATCATTGTATCAGCAACTCAACCACAAGGTCACAAGGTGTTTAAGTTATAGTCACTTGGCAATTATCTCTCAGCGAACTTGGCAATCCAGAAGTAACCGAGTCGACGACTGATCTCACTGAAATGATACCACCTCCACCACGAGACCGATTCACTTCATTTTCAATTTGCCATCATGAATTTCTACCTAACCTCATATTCCTTTTGGAACCGAACCAAATCAATATAAAACAACGAAAATTTATGCCTAGTTTTATGATATACAATCATTTACCATTTCATTTGAGCGAATCATTCCAAGATAATCATGATATATAATCATTTAATCAATTCTAGAGAATCAATTCAAGAAATATCATTGTTCGAGTTCAGGATCATGATATATAATCATTTAATCAATTCCAGATAATCAATTCATGATATACATTTATATAATTCAAGATATGTCATTGTTCGAGTTCAGGATCATGATATATAATCATTTAATCAATTCTAGATAATCAATTCAACATATATCATTGTTCGAGTTCAGGTTCATGATATATAATCATTTAATCAATTCCAGATAATCAATTCATGATATACATTTATATAATTCAAGATATGTCATTGTTCGAGTTCAGGATCATGATATATAATCATTTAATCAATTCTAGATAATCAATTCAACATATATCATTGTTCGAGTTCAGGATCATGATATATAATCATTTAATCAATTCCAGATAATCAATTCAAGATATACATTTATATAACAAGTTTTATGATATATAATCACTGTTCGAGTTCAGGATGGTAGCTAGACTCGATTTCCTTTGGGGATCAAATCAAGATAAACAAATCAAGATATATATTCAATTATATATATTGTTATAATCATTTACCAATCCATTTTAGCGAATCAAATCAAGATATTTACTTCTATATATATGTTCTTTCATATACAAGTGATCAACATTTACCAAATCAATTTAGCGAATGCAATCAACATATAAGTTCATTTATATAAGAAGTTCAATTCAACATATACAATTATATAACAAGTTTTATGATATATAATCACTGTTTGAGTTCAGGATGCTAGCCAGACTCGATTTCCTTTGGGGATCAAATCAAGATAAACAAATCAAGATATATATTCAATTATATCTCATGTTATAATCATTTACCAATCTATTCCAGCGAATCAAATCAAGATATTTACTTCTATATATATGTTCTTTCATATACAAGTGATCAACATTTACCAAATCAATTTAGCGAATGCAATCAACATATAAGTTCATTTATATAAGAAGTTTTATGATATATAATCAACTATCAACTTTTATTGAAACAATCGAAGAATGATCTATTATATTTCCTTCATGTGTGTTATTATTGACACTTCCTTCAAGTTTCCAATGAAAACAATACGATTTAATAATATAATGATATCTTATTATATGCTTCTGCGTTTGTCCTAGAAGTTGGCCTTAGTATCAAAGATATACCATGTTACATTCAAACTACCCTTTGGCTGAAGATATGCGCGAAACAATGGGCAGTGAGTTTCTCATGTAATTCTTTCATGAAACGGATCATGACATTGACTTATTCATGAATTGATGCACCAGTTGTATAATGCAGTGACCATCATACAAGGGACGATAACATAACATCATATGGGAATATGCATTACATCTCGGATCGGTTACCTTGCTTTGTTTTCCCGAAAGGCGGGTTGAACCCCGATGTGTACAGTTGTGGCCAACGGATCAAACTTTGGCAAGAAACCGATGAGTAAAGGGGTTTGTGATATCCTTACCGCAATTTGTTTTTGACATTTCTCATCCACACTCATCCATTTTCGCTCATATATAACTGATCATGGTTTCTATTCGCATTATTCGGGGGATGAACACTCGACCAAAACAGCCTAAGCCTGTAACGAATCGTCAGCGCGAACTGGTAGCTCAACAAGCACGCGAACTCGAGCAAGCCTTAAAGGCCAATGCTGCACTGCAGAGAAGGCTGACGCTTTTGGAGCAACGCCTGGCCGAGCGGGCTAGAATTGACATCCCACGTCCGGGATACAAAATACCTTTTGATCAACCCATGTTTCCCCCCCATCCTGACCCATTGGATGACCCTGAAGGAGTCGAAGACGACGACGATGACCGTAACAACTATGTGATAGACCCCCTTGAATTCATGCCGAGGCCACCGGCACTTCCTAATCAACCCGAAGACCCGGTAATACTTGGATTGCGACGAGATCTACATCTTCGAAACCGGCTGATTCACGAGGAACGATGGGCATGGCAATACGCCATCATGTTACCTACGTTTCTGCGGTGTCGATTGCTAACTTCCAACTGGGGTAATCATGCAAATTGGGACCACGACTTTCGAGGACCATGCAACTGTTCCAATGCGACTGAGCGCGAGGTTGACCTTGTGGATGTTATGAGTTAGCAAACCACGAGTTCACTGCGATCAACAAGATACTGACGGATTTTTTACAGGTAGGCAACGTGTCAAGATAAGGTTTTGCAAACGGTGTGATCCATCCGACATGGTCAGGCTGTTACTAATGGGTTACATTGGGGCGTCTCCAGTTCGTCCTGAAACCGCATTTTCAGTACGATTGATGGTGCATCACCATGCTATATGGCTAAGATGCGCTGTTCCAACCCAAGGTTTCTGCGAGGCGTTGGACGATATCCTAGATTCGTTCAGCCCACTCATTCTCTGTCGCAAAACCTTACAAGTAAGTTATCACCATCTGCCTAGTTAGTGGCCGCTCTGAACTGACATGACTTGCAGCCGCGAGACTGGCGCATCCCATTTACCGATTCAATAGACACATATCGCGCCATTCTACTGCAAATCAGAACCCTCGAATATCAAAAGATGGAACTATCCGAATTAGGTATCCTTGCGGCGAACTGCCCTAAGTGCTTTGGGCCTCCCGTGGGTATCACAAGGCCTGAAGAGCCCGATGTGACAATTTGTTTGGATGGAAACTTTCAGCATCGTCGGCATGCAAAAGCCAGTGTCACCATACCTGGATCTCAGCCTCCCCGACCCGATATCTTCTTGGATCCAAAGGCAGTTCAACACATGGCACGGCAATGGAATCGGTCTCAAGCTCAAGATGGTGAGGATGAAGAAGTGGTCCGTTTCATTAATAACATGAATGATGAGTGGATGGATCTGATGAATCCATATATACAGGACCAGTGTACTGAAGCGCACAAAGCGGCCGATGATGGCCGAGGTAAAGGATATTTCAAAAACATGGATGAGTCGGGGTTGATTGGCATGGCGTGTCGTCACGACCATCTCTTGCAATACATCAATTTGACGCAGAGTGGTGAGAAGTATGTGACTCTCCTCACCTTTTTGGTTGTTTACATATCATCAATATGAGGCTGACTATTACTGTTGTAGATCTTATTACGCACTTGCAATGATCAAGTGGATCCTTGATATCCTAGCCCACAACCGCGAACATACCAATAAAGTCCTGGTCTTATACGACATTGGATGCAATTTGGACAAATCCATTAAGAATGTAATTGTATACTGATGAATGAAGTATAATGAAGATTTCAACTGACTAACTGACTTTGGACTTTGATTTTGCTAGCGTAATTTCTTTCCTGACGAGCGAGCAGCGAATCGATTGAGGCTTGCGACGGCTTTGTTCCATTCTTATGCGCACAATTGGGGGTGTCAGCTCGAGTACAACCCTCGGCTTTTACCAGGTACGGGTAAATCGAACGGCGAAGGGCTGGAACGGGTATGGTTCAAGAACTCCCGTTTGATCAAGCCTAACCGATATGCAACCAAACAGCGGCGCTTGGTAAGCCTGGATTTATGGACTTCCCATCAGAACATCGTCCAGAGGGATCGAGCAGGTCAGTTAAGTAAGTGTGTGATTCCAATCCCATAGACAAAACTAACACCGTTGACTCTCAATAACCAAAGTGTCGTACATGGCCTCACAAACGGAAAAGTATAAGGCCGAGCTTGTTCAAGCACAGGCGATTTTAGGAAGGCTTGCGCGGGCAAATGCCACTCATACAACAGATTATTTCGAGCAACAATGGGAGCGACAGCGGGAAATCCAATTGCGAGCAATCAACGTGAGAGTCAAAGAGAAACGAGAACGACTCAAGGTGCTCCTCAAGCTAGAGGAGAACATGCTTGAGGCTCGGTGAGTTCCATCTATCATGATATCACTTTTGCAATGAGCTGAGAGTGTCTGACCAACTGCTTTACAATGGGACTGTAGTCAGGAGATGGCCGACCTTGACGCTATCCATGCGCCCATTAGAACTCAGGAACAACAGCATGAACTGACAAATTTGCCTTTGTCTTTGGCAAATTTGGAGGCGCAAATACAAGATGTTGCGGAGGAGCTGGGTAATGCTGAGCTTTTGAATGCTCGGGGTGGTGAAGGTTTGTTTCATAACATTACGTGCCGATTTTTTGTTTTGCTTATAACAGACTGATATATGGGGTTCGATTTGTGTGGTTGTAGATGGCCAAATCAAGGCGTGTCTCGTGGTGCAGGTGGCGCTGGGTCTGTTGTACGAAGCGAAGTTCGATGTCATCCAGCAAGAAGCTGATGCCAAGAATAAGACAGGTGAACGATATAATCTTACTTTATCCACTTTGATCGCATTATCGCACTAATATCTATGATACAATTTGACAAGGTGCAAAACAGCAGCCTCGCAATGAACAGCTCCGCGCAAAGAAGCATGGCATCTTGAAAAAGAAGACTGCAACCTATCTACGACATGCAACTAAGTACAACATTCGGTTTGAACCAGCACAGAGGCTGCTCGAACCTACTTTTGAGGAGGTTCTGGGAATGGATCTACTTGATCCATTCTGGAATGCGGGTGCATTGAATCACCCTGACGAGCCATGGGCCAGTTGCAAGAGCACCAAAGAAGGGATTGTAGCATTTCGTAGTCAGAGATCATGTGAAGAAGAATTGCGGTGTTTAGGGCGAGAGTGTAGACAACTCATGTTGTGGGGGATCGACTATCAATCGCGCGTTGTTAGAGCAAAGCCAAATGCGGCTGAAGGTAAATCTTTGCTTCATCTGACATTCAATATCATCGCATTGGACACTATTGATACATTATTGATACATTCTTTGTCCAGGCCACGATCAACAGCTTGAATGGGAGTCTCTGCATAGTGGACTCGCCAAACGTACATGTCGGCTTTGGAAGCGATGGGACAACGCTTTGGTCAAAATTTTGCATTCTACAGCTCAATATGTAGAAGGAAGTAATGCTCTAGATGTGAACCTATTACAGGACTGGACAGGAATGGTTGCTGCGACAGCGGGACAATGGGAAGCCGTATTAGGTGTTAGAATCATCTGGGTGGAGGAGCAAGGTCATGGGGAGGCAGGTGGTGCGGAGGATGAGGAGGATGAATGATCTTTTGGGGCTGCATAATCATCTTCTCATGTCATATAGTCTCATACTCATACTTGGGATGATGAGATGTTTGATTGTATGATCGACTATTATAATGAAACATTTTTGAGATAGTAACTACCCTAAGTTCCAAATATGCAATGAGAATGATTGAATGTACCACTTAATGAAGGTGATTGAATCATTACAAATTGCAATCGAATCATTCATTATCAAACTCTTGTGTAAGTTTTTTAGTTGGATACTGTAAGTCATCAATCAAGATACAGGCGAGTTCCTCTATGGAAATGATATGACTATCAAAATGATGTTCAAGGAATGAATCACTCATCATTGATCGACTCTTGAATTGTTTTGTTCAACAACATTTAACTAAATTTACTATGTAAGAATGATGTTTAGGATAGACAAACAAGCCGATTTCGAAGAATTTCAAATAATCATTGATTGGAACAAAACAAACATAACAAATCAAGAGATTGGAAAATGAAAACCGATGACCCCAACATTTGAAACCAAGTGGAAAGAGCATTCTTTGAAAATAGAAGCAAGGAATTATGTCATGATGGTGATATTAGTCGATGGATATAGGAGACGCCTGCTTACGCCTTTTTGACTTGCGTTTTACATGATGTTGGCTTAAAAATGCAGTGTGCTTCTCAATAAGGGGTGTCCACCTGTCTGACCAGGTCGAGGCGTTCAGCGAGTGGTGTCGGCGCCAGGAGGGATCCAGTCGCGGTACTGGAAGATCGGTGAGAGTGTAATCCAATGTTAGTGAGCAGAAGTGGAGGTTGTAGAATGCGATGACAATAGGGGGGTTCTGGTTGGGTGGTGAAAGGTACGGAAATGTGACCATACTAGAGCCAGCGGGGTCATAGTAGATTACAGGTCGGTCGAAAGTTGTAGCAATCAGTCCTCCAAAACCTGGCATCGAGAGCCAGTGTTGTTGTTCAAAAACAACGTTGACCTTGTCGGTACGGAGTCGTGCTAGAGCTTCGGATCGAGTACCAGGTAGGTGTTTTTCGGTAAAGGTCTCAGGATGTTGTTCCAAAGTCGCCACCATGCTCTGGCGTACAAATTGCCAGTCTTCTTGTGAACGACCAAGGGATGCGGCAATTGCTCGAAAACCACAATGGCCATCAGCTTTAACTTCGTGGATATCGGTGATAAACGGTGTGAGCCATGTATTAATATTGTATTTGGCCAATAGGGCCGGAAGTGAGGGGTTAGGTGGAGGTTTCAGCGAGAGAGCACAATTGCGAAGCCGGTGGCGTGTAACCACTTGAGGGGGAGTGTTGGTTTCAAGTGGGATGAGTCGCGAGGGACTGCTGGTTTTCTACACAGCATGCATGACACGTCAAATTTCATCAAATGCTTGAGATTAACAGAGGCTGATCACTTACTTTGGGTACGGTTTGAATTGATGGTTTTAGATTTACAGCACTTGGATCATCGGTTGCCTCAGTGGCATTTGTCTCGGTGCTCTTATTGTTGATATTGGTTTTCGAGTTTTCTTCAGCGTCAAGACATGCTGGTGAGGGTGAGTTGCGTTGTTGGGGTTGTTGGGGTGGAGAGGCTGCAACGGGGATTAGGTCGATTGCGATTGCTGCTTGAATTTGTGAATTTTCCTGTGAATCGTGATCAGAAAAAGGGCCTAAGAAGTCCTCAATCATTCGATCAATCTGTAAGTGAGGCGAGTCAGCACAACTTTACCTGAATACATAGTTAGTTTATATGAATACTGACTGATGTATTTCCTTGCCTTGGTTCTACATCAAACAGGTAGTGTTCATGTTCTTTGATTTGGATCACAGACTCTGGGGCTGAAATCCTCGGAGGTTCGCTGATTATACAATTGATTTGATTAAGCTTTTGCTGCCTTGTGGTTGGTGACATGGCATTGAGTCGTGCAGCGACATGATCCAGCGTCATTTGCAGTGATGTATCGTTATGGTGTTGAATCGAAGCGTCAACTTGGTTAGAATTGGAAGTTTCGAGGTTTCGAGATGCTTCTTGGGAGGTATTGTCAGAAATTGAGTGTGTAGTGTGAGGTTCAAGTTTTGTGGTGTCAAGTTTAGTCGCTTTGGACTTGGGTCGTCTGTTTCGCGGTTTGACTGTGTGATCGGGGTCGTGATTGTGTCCAAGATGAATATGAATCAGCATCCAGGACTGGTTTGTGTGATTGATTCGAGCTGTCATCTTGAATTTGCAGCCGATTCGGCCTGATCGTGTTGGTTGCTTGCGTCCCTTGACGACAGGCGGATAGCCACCTCGATGACAATGATAATGGCAGATGAGGCCAGTTGACGAGTTTCCTTTTCGTATGTTATACCCGTGCTTGTGAGCGCCAAATGCTTGTACGTAGTCGTCCATGTCGTCACGGTTAGTAGTAAATAGCTCAATCTCGGGTGGTGCTGGTAAAACGACTTCGGCGTTGGTTATGGGTGGGGGGAGGGTTTGGGTATTGAGCGAGGTTGGGGGCTGAGGTTCCATGTTGAGAGACAAATATTTCTAACTGTTAGAATGTGAAAGGCGAGTTGAGGTGGTGAGGTTCTCCTGTCGAGGTGGTGTGG
>NW_006768777.1:1222125-1223494 GCF_000204055.1 Melampsora larici-populina 98AG31
AAACTTGCTGCTGATAAGCCTTTTCACGCTTACTCACTTCTGCCTCCCAACCTTCTGTCACTCTCACTGGGTTCAACAATCCGCGGCACATTCTCACGCAACTCTCTCTCTTTCATCTCAATCAAACGCCTATAATCAATAATTTTCATTCCACTTTGCTCGCAAACAATGGCCCTTTGGCAGACAGACACAGAGAATTGAAAGATTCTAAAGAAGGGGGTGCCTAAAATCATATCAAACTCGCCACCCACATCTCCTAACTTGAAAAATGTTCTGTCAAATCTTCTCCCTGATACCTCGTCCGAAAGATTTGCGATCGTGAAGTGTGTCAACAACGGTGGAGGGGAGTTGGTTGTAACTGCCAAGCCTAGCTGCGTAGGCCGAACCAATTGGCGACGGTGAAGTTTAAGCATTTCCGCCGCTTGATCTGTTAATAAATTAATTTCGGCCCCTGGATCAGCTAAGGCTCTCAATCGTTTGCCATTGCACATGAGTTCGATAATGACACGAGGAGCTTTGTGTTCGGGTACGCCCTCTTCTCTTTCAGTTTGTTTGAGTTCCTCATCCAAAGCTTGCAACGCAGCGACCGAAGCTTGATCAAGTTCTGGAAATTCGGCGGTCGCGGCTGCCTTGGCGTACGAGATTGGTGGTCTGCCAGCTGGAGGTAAGGTAGCTCGTCCTGCTGTCGGCGCTGAAGATGGAGGCGATGACCGAGCCCTTGGAGGCACGTAGTTGGCTGGTTTTGGTGGAGCCACGTATCCTGGAGGGAACGAAACCTTCTGTCTGACGTAAGGTCCCTTGCAAGCACGGTATTCGCTTCCACAATAGCTTTTACAGAAATGACAGATGCCCAACACATCACGATACGATGCGATCTTCCACTGATACTCTTCGTCGGTCAATCTTGGTGCTGAAGTGTAAGACGATGAGGTGCTGGCTACATGGGGTCGAGTCGGCCCAAAAGAGCTGGGCTGCGCGGCGACCCGAGACTTCTTGTTGATAATTCTTGAGGCGATGAGTGAGTCATATAAGGTTTCACATTGACTTTCGAACTGATGGTAAGTGAAATCCTTGTCGGCCTTAGTATATCCCCACAGCTTCACTCCAGCCTTGAGTTCTTCTAGCATACCATACTCCACGAACTTTGCTAACTGGTAATCGTCCAACTTGACGTCATCAAAATTGATCAAGTTCTGAATTGTACGAGCTCGAGTACTATAAGTTTTGAAGTCCTCGTACGACGACATGCGTAAGTGCTGGGCTTTCTCGTACAACTTGTCCATCCAATCGTTAGGCAAGCATGCTGCGAAAAGAGTTTTCACAAATGAGTGCCAAGAACCTCTGATGAATCTGTCGAATCCTCCTTCGT
>NW_006768777.1:1223594-1386296 GCF_000204055.1 Melampsora larici-populina 98AG31
TCGATCTTCGTCTAGTATGACGCCCTTGGTACGAAAGAAAGTTTTCAAGGATGAAAACCACGTCAAGAAAGCTTTGACATCGTGATACGGACCCTTGAAGACAGGTCCATCAGCTGTGCGGAATCTCGTGAGGTCGATGCTGCCCTCCTCTCTAGATACTGTCGTCGCTGCGTCTGCTGCTGCATTGGTCTGATTTTCTGCAAGTTTTAAAACAATTTCTTCTAGCTTTTCCATGCGTCTATTCCCGGCAAGCTGAGATTCCAGAACGAGTCTAACTAGATCGGGCATAGGCTTGTCGTCTGCTGCTGATTGGCCCTGCTCGCTCATCGTGGCACAACCCTGCTTGCTTTTCAGATGTTGTAAGTACGGCGGTGCGGTCTTAAATGGTAGTAAGGTGTCGGTACGTTGTCTAGAGGGAGTATCTGGCAGAGATGGTTGCTGGCTATTAGAAGAGTCTGAGTCTGGCTGAGTCTGAGTCTGAGTCTGAATGTCTTGCTTGTTTTCTAGCTTGGCGAGTCGATTAGCTTTGTTAGCCGCTCGAATAATCGCCTCTGGGTCTGGCAAAGGTCCGGCTTGACCAATTGGGTCTGATTTTCCCGCAGTCCTAGTATTCATACGAAGAAAAAAAAGATGATCGACCGAATGGTCGGGATGGTTCTCCAGAGTGTGGAGAACCAGAGGTGTTTCGAACTGTAGTGAGATAATATGGTGATTGAGTACAATTGAGTTGATTCGGATTGAATGAGATTAAGTTTCAATTGGTATGGGGTAATTAAAATTGAACAGTTCGAAGTGATCGCTGTAAAGTTGGCGTCGGTGTCTCGGAATTGGGTTTGAGAAAAAAAAAGTGTAAGGTCTGTATGACCTTCACTCGAGATCACAATAACAGGGACGCTGTGAGGCACAGCGGGACAGGGTTTCTAGAACCCAAGAGACTTTTTATATTTCAAACCAACAGAGATCCCAGTAAAGGAGACTGGTTCCGAAGGATATGAGGTGGGAAGTCAGTCCCAGATCACTCTAACCATCATAACCACAACTATAGAACAAAGTAAGAGAAAATGAAAAGAAATAAGACGTACCTGGTTCCGAAGGATATGAGGTGGGAAGTCAGTCCCAGATCACTAAGGAACCAGGAGTAGAATTTGAAAACAATATATATAACGAAACAGCATCCTTAAGTTTAAGTCCTAATTATTAAGTATTTTGATCTATGTGTAATGTAATGACCGTAGGTCTTACAGCAGATATTTCAGAATTGATATTGATAGACGCTTCCAAATCAGATTGCATTTGAGAAGATGCATCAGCCTTTGCCTTTGCTGCCTTAGATCGTTTAATTTGATTTTTAGACGGCTTTGGCTTAACAACCTCAGGAACTGATTTTTTGGCTTTTAAAATCTTATACTTCTCTAATTTTGACTTCAAGATACGACAATCATCAATACGATGTCCAGTTTGTTCACAGTAAGTACATTTGATCTCCTTTGACTTCTCATTCTTAACAGACACCACAATTTCAACGTCTTCCAATGATATAGAAGGTTGAGTAGCTTCTTCTCTAAGAACCTTAAGAATAGTTGTCAAGGATACCAAATCACGTGGCAATAACGGCACAAGAACTGGTTGCCAATCTGACGTAAGTGAAAGACTGACGGCAGTTGCAAAGATAGTATCTGCAGTAAGAGGCTTGCTAGGAGTGACTAATGCTTTGAAGCGTTGATAATCCAACGACATGAGTTCTAGATGTTCGGTAATTGAACTGTCACCCATCTTCGCCGTTACTAGCTTTTTTAACCAGTACATAATAGAACCGGATGAAGCATCTTGATGGGCTTCACACA
Organism: Melampsora larici-populina 98AG31; assembly: GCF_000204055.1. NCBI lineage: Eukaryota > Fungi > Basidiomycota > Pucciniomycetes > Pucciniales > Melampsoraceae > Melampsora > Melampsora laricis-populina. The sequence continues at coordinate 1,225,439 of NW_006768777.1, forward strand.
GAGCTCTCCACTGTCTTTGAGGATCATCTTCATATGGCAACAAGAATTCATAATTTGCCGGATTCACATATCAAAGAATCAATGCTAAAACTTTGCATCGATCGTGTTCATCAGTAGATGGTAATGGATATGGTTGAACATCCTTTATGAAATATCCATACAAAGACCCTCTGATGATGGTCCCCATCACAAATTGCCACTGATGATAGTTCGAAGAGTGACCTGGAGCCTCCAATGGTTGAACACCAGTCGCCTCTAATTGTTTGTTCAAATACAATACAGAAGCAGCAGGCTTAGATTCCACCAAAGCACCAGTTTTTGTTTGTCCAATACTTTTTGGTCGCAAAGATGACAACACTGGAGTAGATGAAGCTGGAAGCTTATCGCCAGCAGTTGACGTTGGAATCAACGTGTCTTAGAAACAAATTGAAGAAGTAGTGGTGAACTAGAGAAGTGATACAGTATTGTTGACTGTATGTGATTAACTTTATCGGAGATTTTGATCGATTGATTGAGTTTAGCGTCTGAATACACAGATGGACCTTTCCTTAAGGTTTTCTAGAAGATTTTGGAAGTATTATCAAATGGTTTTTGATTACTTTGAAACGGTTTTCTGAGTTGATTATCTTATAGAATCATCGAGGTGGGCTCATAACCTGATAAGATGGATTCTCACTAGAAGAAAGATGTTAGAACATATAGGAAAGGTTCTATTGAAATAGTAGATAACTTACCTAGAAGAAAGATGTTAGAACATATAGGAAAGGTGAGGAAGAAAACCAATCCATCTAACAACCAATCTACAATAGATATATGAACTATGCTAATAGGTTATAAGACTATTTGGATAGATTAAAGTAAGATGTTAGAACATATAGGAAAGGTGAGGAAGAAAACCAATCCATCTAACAACCAATCTACAATAGATATATGAACTATGCTAATAGGTTATAAGACTATTTGGATAGATTAAAGTATTAGCATATGATGTAATACAAACATAAAGAAACCAGTGACATCTACACAACATCATAACACAATCTCTTCCATAGGAACAAAGGAAGGTCAATTGGTTTTGACCAAGCAAAACCAGTCAATCTTTGGATTTTGAATGTCTTTGAGAGAACTGAGATCATTTTTCAGCTCATTCATAGGACCATGGACAAATTGAATGGATTTTGATGACTTATTCAAACCCCATGATTTCTTAGTTTTATTGACCTCATAAGAGATCTGAGATTATTCTCAACTCGAAATTGTATGATTGTCTCATAGCAGATTCAAAGGGATTGGTCTTGATATTGTTCATAATTCATCAATGATCCTGACAACCTCAGTTACCTTGAAAACTCACTTGCATTTTGGATATCTTTCATACGGTATTCAATCTCAGACTTTTGTTATTTGGCTTGGTACTGGACAGGTTGAAGATATGTAAGATACTAAAAGCTTCAACATCATGTCTTTGTTTCATTTTTTAACAAATGCTCGTTATCAACATAGGAGGAACACTGTAGAATTTCACACAGCAGATGGCTGCTTTCCTTGTTGAGCAGTGTTTTGTTTCTTGGTCATTGAGGGCCTGCATCTCTTAGCATTTTTATAAAATGTAGTATCATAGACTTGGAAAGTCCATTCTGAGTTGAGAAATCTTGAGGAATCCATTGCTTGGTTTGTCTGGATTGTGTGCAGTGGGTGGTGAAGATGACAGAGGGAGAGGGAGTGCAGGCAAAGCAATTGGTTTGTGAGCAGCACAAGGGGTAGTGGTATCTGTCAAGGTATGGTTGTCTGAGCACCCTAAAACTTTTTTCTCTCTGCTGCGTTGTGACTGCTGCAGTGGAATTCTGGGTCTAATTCTGTTTTATTTTTTCTCTTTTGGACCAAGCTTTTTAGCAAAAGTAATACAACAATTTTCTTTCAATAAATTTGGCAGTTGCACATTATGGAAGCCACACACTGGATCTAAAGTTTCCATTTGGATGCTAAGACCCTGGTGGAACAGATTCATAAACTTTCATAGCTTTGCTGTTGGGGACGGTGATTGCTGTACCTTCTTCATTTTTGGACACAAACTGCTCATTCTAATGTGTATCTGGTAAATTATACATGTAGCTTTCAGAATTGGCAGACATTCCAGGTGTTGACACAAGATTGACAATTTTATTGGTCTCACAAGGTTAATGCCTCAATGACTGCCAGTTTTGGACACAAACTGAGTTTCTGACCTGATATACACTACTGCCGTGAAAATCTGTAAAATATGCAAAAGGATGGGCACACACAGGGGAATGCAACCCTTATTTTCCCATATTTTTTTGACCCCTTCCACCTTGTGTATAATTTTCTATGTCTTTTTGATTTTCTAAACTCAGTGGTAAATTTGCAATCTGGCGTAGTGTATGGATATTCATGGACGGCCAGTGTCAGCCACCAAGATGTGTCTTGAGATAAGCCGGCAAGCTAACTAGCTTCTTTGATGAAGTCAAGAAGGTCCACATTGTCCAATGATAACGCTGGAGGGTTGGTATTGTCTGTAATTAACCTGATGTCAGGACACTTACTTGCCTCTGAGTCAAGGAAGTCACACTTACAGTCTTCAAAAGCAAGAGATTCCAGGACGTCTGGGCTCAGTACTTGCCTTTGGAGCATCTACTCCAAGTATTGGATGTTGGTTTCTTGAGGGGATCCATGTTGGTGCAGCAATAGTGGCCAAATTTGGCACAGTAAATGCACTGGCCTTTTCCGGCACGTATAGGCAGATGAGACTTGCCATCAATAGGGCATGCATAGATTTCCAATATGGTGCGCAGTGTAGAACTTATAACCCAACAAGGGTTATCCAGAGCGTGGAGGGAATAATCTACCAATAAGAGACTAGTGGAAGATGTCTAAAGACTGCCCTCCTAAAACAAGACAATAGGGATTGGGCGAGGTGAAATTTTGTAAAACTCGATTTGAATGCAACTTCAACAAAGGGCCTGGCAGATCCACCGCGAATATCTATAAACAGATAAGGCTTTTGTATGGAGTTGACCTGAAAATATGTCAGATCAAAGAATATCACATGCATTTAGGACGGGTTAGTGGAACACACAACCACAAATTTTAGATCAAATCAAAAGCAAAAAAATAATGTGGAGTTACAGGACTTGTGGATGGTTGTCTGCTTTGATTGTATTGAAAATTCTCCCTTTGGATTAATTTGGGAGTAGCTGTCCAGTTCTATTGAATTGAAGATACGTGAATATACTCTAAAATACGATTTTACAAAACTTCACTTCGCCCAATCCCTAATAGGGATTGGGCGAGGTTAAATATTGTAAAACTGAATTTAGGTGCAACTCCAACAAAGGGCCTGGCAGATCCACCGCAAATCCAGACTACTTATATCTGCATATGTATAAACAGACAAGGTTTTCAAATGGAGACAACCTGAAGATATGTCAGATCAAAGGATATCACACGTCTTGAGGATGGGTGAGTGCAACACACAACAACAATTTTTGGATCAAATCAAAAGCAAAAAAATGGTGGAGTTGCAGGACTTGTGGATAGTTGTCTGCTTTGATTTTATTGAAAATTGTCTCTCTTGATTGATTTGGAAGTAGCTGTCCAGTTTTATTGAATTGAAGATACGTGAAAATAATCTAAAATATGATATTACAATTACAAAAATTCACTTCGCCCAATCCCTAATCAGAAAGGGGAACTTCTGCTGAATTGAGTACTGATAAGTATCAAAAGAGAAATATATGCCAATTGACTTTCAAAGGACCAAAAAGTGTGAGTTTGAATGAAAATAGCAGAGTTTTGATTGTTTGTCAAAGTTCATTCCTTGGCTTGTACCGAAATACAGGAACCAAAACCGATCTTGATGAGTTAAGCTTGAAATATGTTCTACAAAGTGGTTTTGATTGTAAATTATGTTGTAGCCCTGCCACACTCTTATCATCAACTTCATTCGTTTCAAAACATGCCACCTATCGATTCAGATTCAGATGACGGTGATTCAGATTACAATCCAACAAGTAGAACCACAAGATCAAAACAAAATCAAACCACCACCACCACCACAAACACAAGTACTCAAGCTCCACCCAAATCAAAGAAAAAAGCAACAGCTTATGCAAGTAAAGATGGTCAAGGTTATGCTTGGGAAGATGAATACAAAAGAAGTTGGGATAACGTTAGAGAAGATGATTCTGGTAGTCTTGAAGGAGCTGTCAATCAATTAATGGCTAATAAACGTAAAAGGTATCAAATCAACTTACTTCAAATGCCTTTTGGTCAAGAAACCAATTATTGATCATGGATTGGTATTGATATTATGATCGGAATAGGATCATTCGAGATACTACTTCTATTCAACGAGGTATCATTCGACATCTTTGTTTAGTCATCGATCTTTCATTGGCTATGACCGATCGCGATTTACGACCTAATCGATTAGAAATGAGTTTAAACTATGCTCAGGTGTGGTGATCATTTAACAAGACCGCGATCCTTTTTCCTAAATACATCTCATTCTGGAACTCATCATCATTATCTTTGGTTTGGTTTATCTTCAATAGGAATTTGTTACCGAGTTTTTCGATCAAAATCCAATTAGTCAAATGTGTATCTTTATTACCAAAGATGCTATTGCTGAAAGGTTAAGTCCTCTATCTGGTATGTTTTTGATCTTCTGGATTATATTGATGAACAAGATTCTCACTTATGATTTACGCGTTTGGTTACTGATATCAGGTAATCCAGTCGATCATCACAAAGCATTGAGTAATAAACGTAAACTCGAACCTTCAGGAGAGCCATCTCTTCAAAATGCACTTGAGATGGCACGTGCTACTCTGGCGTGAGTTATGGGTTATCAAGATTTATGTGTGATAAGTCTCTATCTAATGATCACCTCGATCATAGTCATTTACCTCCTCATGGATCTAAGGAAACTTTGGTCATCATGGGATCTTTGACAACTTGTGATCCAGAAGATATACATAAAACGATCGAAAAGTTAGAAAAAGATCGGTATGTGCCTCATTCTCTTATCAACCATTCTTGAAGTATCTCTGAGGAACACGATCGCTTCCTAATACCATGCTCTGTATATCTCAGTATGCGAGTTTCGATCGTAGGCTTGTCTGCAGAGATCAATATTTGTAAAGAAATATGTCGAAAGACTAAAGGTTTGTCTAATAGGGTTTCATTCGTGCCTTGAACCAAGCTTGTTGACGTCCCTGATTGGGTTCTTTGATCTGATTCTTTCCTCCGGGATCTTAGGTAAATATGGTGTGATCATGAACGAAACTCATTTCAAAGAGCTATTATTCGAATCCATACCACCCCCACCATCACTTGTAAACTCAAGTACGAGTCAATCCAATCGATCTACCAATACCACTTCATCAGATTTGATGCAAATGGGATTCCCAACTAAACTCTCGAATCCGATCCCATCTTTATGTGCTTGTCATTCTAAATTGAAATCATCTGGATTTATTTGTCCTAGATGTGGTAGTAAATTATGTGATGTACCTACCGATTGTTTGATTTGTGGTTTAACAGTCGTTAGCTCTCCTCATTTGGCTAGAAGTTATCGACATCTTTTTCCAGTAGCTAATTGGAAAGAAATTGATAGGTATCTATCTTTCGGATTCAAATTCTAAGATCGATTCATGATTTATTTTTTACTGATATAAGCTTTTTTTGTGTTTTTGGTGGGGGGGATAGTTCGAGTGAAAATCACGAAATAGAATGTCCTACGTCTTGTTATGGTTGTTCCCAAGTTTTTTCTACTTCATCTACTACTACTACTACTACTACTACCACTACCACTACTATCACAAATCAGTCTTCTAAATTCATGTGTAATCGTTGTAAACATATCTTTTGTTCTACTTGTGATCTGTTTCATGAACAATTAGGATTATGTCCAGGTTGTTGTACTTAGGAAAATTTGGATTCAAAGATCCTTAATAATCAATTCTTTGGACTAGGAGCGAGCTTCTAGAAAGGAGAATAGGTGACAGGTGTTGAGACCTGTGAAAGAGCCTCCCTGTACGATGAGTGATCATTCGCCTTGCGAATGATCTGCACGCTGTGCTCTTTACCTCATCCAAAAAATATAGACGAATCTCTTTACCATGAGTGACGCTCTTTACCATTCATAGAGATCTTATATAGTAGTTACTTTTTAGGCCGCCCCATAGCGGACCTTTTTGATGCTTTGAGTCTTGCACATGTACTTAACTATTCTGTATAGTTCTTATCACTACATTGCAATTAGGGCTCAACGCCCCGATTCAAGCTAAATCACTCTCATCGTGAGTATCAGCTTGAACCACTTCAACACTAACCTATTCTTAAATATTTTGTTGAGAGCTTCTAACGACGTAAACGACGTCAACTTGAACCCCCGCAGTGATGATGTAAGAACAAGATGATCAGAAAACCGTTCGAGCCTTAAACAATCGATGCGTCGTTGGGAAGAGTCTTTGCTCTTGACCTGGTTGCAAGTCACGTCGTTGTGAAAGGTACCGGGATCACAGATTACGACTCGGAAGCGAACGAGAAACAGATGATATGTAAACTCCTCAGGTTAGCTTTATTGAAAGATGCATTCGAACTCCATCCACCGAAACCCGCATGATGGTCTCTAGCAACTCAGGCATTGCGGAGACAGACGACAATGTCTCCAAGATCAGCGTGTGGTGTGTCGAGGGTGTTTTATTGACTACTGTTGTAATCGAAATGAAAGAGAGAAGTCTTCCTCCCATCGAGAGGAAATTTCATTCTAATCCTCCGAAGCAATTCAATTTGACAAGGTACATAATCTTTTTAATCACATATTCGTTGGACCACCTATTCTTTAAGTTCAAGGCTGGCATACGGACGACTGTCTTCCTTGTTAATGCCCTATACGAACACCGCAAATTAATCTGATTTGGCCCACATTATGCCTTCATGCTTCCGAGAGACGGGTTATGTAAGCCATCTCAGATTCCTTGCGCTGAAGATCTTGAACGCTGAACACTCGCATTTTGTGCTTTTAGCTTTATCGACTATTTTCGCATCGGTTTTTGTGCATCTTCGTCATAATTACCACATCTTTAACTTTACTTCAGTGTTGGCTTTGCAGTCGAAGTCTCACTATAAATGTCAGTCTTTTGAACACTTATGTCCCAGCGTCTGAAAAGCCTTTTATCACTGTTGCTCATGCATTATGGAACTCCAAACATATCTAGCATAATGGGGCCAAGTTGTTGCTTAACATCATCTTCTCCATGGAACATCCTGAAGCTCTGAAATCTAAGGTTTTGCCGCTGCGAACGGCAATACAGAAAGCACGCAATGGTTCTACGGTAGACGGTTCTATGGCCAATTCCACATCATTCATTCTTGACAATAAGCTGGTAACTTTAAACTCTGAGTGCATCCAAGAACTCAAGAAGCCCCTCTTGAATCTAGATCGAAATTACCGCACGAATATAGCTACTGTGGTCTTTCAGCCCTGGGTAAGCTGTTCACATACCTTATTGGCTTCTTGAGCCAGGCTACGATGATCTAATCCTGGAGTCATCCGATGTAGGTCTGGGGTCTGGGCATGTGGGCATTGATACTTGAGTCTGTCCCTCATCTCGCAGCGGTGTGGGTAGCAGATATAATCATCACTGTGTTTGGCGCCCTCGATCTTCACGAAACCAATCTGTTACACGAATATGTACGTCAACACCCGGGTGGTATCCTCGAGATGTAGCTGAGAAGACTTTGAACATAAAGAATCACTCATGTTGGTATATTTGGAACAGTTTCATCAGGTGGTCATCAACCATTGTGGCGGAATAGACGTCCTTCCGATGTACTGGGCTGACGTACTACGACTGGATTCAGCTGCTGTTGTCTTTGCCGTACTAGGATTATTAGCCACCTCCTATGTATCGTACAAATTGTATTCTGTGAGTAGGACGTTTGTACTTTCGTGTCAAAGATGAATGGCTGACACTATGTTTGGGGGTTATAGGTTCTGGACTGGCGAACTTTTAAAAGATTAGGAGCAGGTCGAACTGTGCGAGTTGCACATAGTTTTTCACTTGCATTCACTGTTACCTTACATTTGAACGCATACTTCATTGTTGTATTTCTGGTGAGCTCATCAATTGAGAAGCATGACTTAAACATCCGATATTACTGAGAAAGTCCTGCTATAGTCACTTTGGCTCGATGAATTAATCATACACGTATGGGATCCAAACGAGCAATCAAACCATCTGCACAGGTCTCCCCTCTTCAAGAAGATTTTGATTGCTCTTCTTGGTCTCTCTTTACCTTGGCTGTTTTTAGGACAGTGAGTCAGGTTTTATCAATGTTCATGTTCATAATCTCAATGTTGGCTGTCGAAAACTGATCCAATAGTTTCTGACCCCGTCATTAATCAAATAAACTTCCCCGTTACTGAGGGTAGCTGGTCATTAAACAACGAAAACATCATCGGGTTGATCTGTTTTGTGGTTTTCGATTTTATGCTTCTGTACGCTCAAGATCTACACTATTCAAAAGATCTCTGTGTATAGAGCAGTTGAAGATTGTTTTTTTTATTCAGGATACTAAGCATATTTCTACTTGCGTCTAAAGACTCGCATGTCATGACTGAAAATTGGATATTCTGTACGTAGGGAGTGCCCTATGCAGACCAGAGAACTCAATTGTCCATACACTGACTGCCTCCCGAATATTCATATGTTTATTTTGTCCTTGATTAGTAAAGTTTACGGGTGTCACTGCATGTGTTTTGCTTTTTGCCAGTTTGATTTTTGCGATCATCTGTTTTGTAACCTTTGACAGAGGTCTTCTATTGCAAGGTAAAAAAAACTCATCTACATTTCTGACCTATTAGGTTTCTCAGTGAGTTTACAAATCCACAAAATTTCTTTGTATTTTCATTGCAGCCCATACAGATTCACGCGAACTCGGAGAAGACTTGGCGAAACCCAATATGTCTGATGTATCCGGCTGCGTCCAGTTCCCCTCCAATAAGGTCCCGCCAGTCTCTTACCACGCTGATTCCCGGCAGAAGTACGTCACTGGTTACTCTAATCGCCTGGGATCACCTTCTGGCCTTGAGAACTCTTTTTACCATGGGGAACATACCCTACACAATACATGTAATGTGGTTACTGATCCACAGCTACAAATTCCCTCCAAGGTTGACCCAAGGACATATTCTTCATCTCGGATGAAGGCTAGGAAGAGCTCTATGTCAATTTTTCCAAGACGAAAACAGGATTATCTGAAAAGTCCTCCAATCGATGCCTCAATTCAGTAGCGATGAAGCCTTAATGTGAAAGCCTTTTCCTTTTAAAATTCAACCACCTAATTTATCGTATCTCATACTGCAAGAACAATCAGAGATTGGTCTTATGTGTACCATCATTTCTTTGAAAAAATCACTGTTTAAACATTGTTGAAAAAGTCAAATAATAAAGATTGACCTTGTCTTGATAGAAGTTTCTTCATTTGGACCAAACTCAGACAAAAAACAAGATTCTGAGCTGGGGATCTGCTTGTATGAGTGACTGGGTATTCTTTTAGTTAGTCTAGCTCTGCACCTTGATTGTCTAGTATGACCTTAAGACCATTTTCAATTAGATTGAAAACCACGGAGGTGTGTGGCTAGCCTGTACTCTTTGAATCCTCTCACTCTTCAACTGCTTATACGTCGAAGAGATGCGGGGGAAGCTGGAGGGGATGATATCGCATGTTTAGAAGCACTGGAAGTCCACTCGAGGCTGTGGTCTCATTACCAACTAACGTGCTATTTCATCAAGTCTTATCACCAAAGCTCAACATTTTTTAGTACCAGACCACTTGATCTGAGCTGAAGAGCATCATGTGTCTTGATGTGTTCAAGATGCCTGGGCAAGAAATCAAGTTCCATGATTAGGGATGGATATTAGAAAAGTTAACGCTGAATTTCTTCATCTTTCAAGACATCCACTCAAGAATTTTCAAGAACTCTGTTTTTCCATCCAATCTATGATAGGTCAAGAAAGTGGGTAAGTTCTCTCATCTTATCACCTGTTATTATTTCTGCATTGAAAGATAAAATTATTGAACCTGATCCAGGGTGCATTTGATTAATCTGAGTCTCATCAAAATACATGTTCTGTGGAATTCAGAATACCTGCTCTGCCCAATGCAAATCATTTTCCATTTTAAGATTCATAGAATGTGCATTCTGATCAGAATCAGCTTGAGCAAACATGTCCTTAGCAGTTGATGATGATCAAAAAGCAACAGAGCAATTTGATATACTCTTTGTGTTGTTTCTTGTGAAGAATTAACATGCCACTCAGTTATTCAATTCTGCCCGACCAAACTATCAAAGTACCGTCTGATTGGACCTCTTCTCCGTCCATTCTTCATGTCACAAAGGTTCAAGGTGGGTGAATGCGCTTTTCAACGTGTAATCAGATCAATCACGCATCACGAGTCTTCAGAACGCGTCATCTGGTCCTCCCCTACGCGTTTGTTACTCGAGCTCCATGTCGATGCTTCGGACAGGTGACAAAGCAAATGAGATCGGCCCAGTGCCCTTCATTGCACCTCCCTTGTGAAAGAAAGCTCTGGTGACTATGTAGACAGGGTTTGTGCTGAAGAGTAAGACAAGAGGGTAGCCCATGATGATGGAGCTGATCAGCAGGCATTCAGGTCAATCGTGTTGACTAGGTTTGAGTCTATTTCTTCTGATGACGCTGGATGCGTCAAAATTTGGACAAGGGCTCGAAAGCTTTTGAGGTTATTGTTAACCAGAATCGGGAAGATTAAGATGTGTGGTTTCTATGCTGCACCTCAACTATCGCCCACCCCTCCCGGCTGCCACTGCGCTGATCTGATGATGGATCTACTGAATGGTAAAAGTGGAATTGTAAAGCTAAATCTGGCGTGAGGGCATGTTCAACTCTCGTGGCCCAGCCCCGGACCGGGGCAGATTGTGGTGTTTGCAAAAATCCTTCTGCCATCTTTCTCCAGAAGTCATGATCCAGCGCAAATGCCTCTGAGTCTAGAAGCTGCTGGCCATCGTTCTCTGTGTTCCTGCCGCAAGATACACGATGCCGTTCATCCGGTGTGATTCCGACGTGGAGACCGAGTGGCAAGAGAGATTATGCGAGAGGCTACACGTCAAATAAACAATTTGCCATCGTTGTGATTTTGAAGCCGAGACCGAGACGGAGGAAGCGCTGAAACGATGAAGCCAAGCACGACCGTGTGGGTGTCTTGGAATCCGAGTGGTCCGTGAAAATTCTCATGGCTATGTATGTACCCTGGGCACTTGAAGATCGCGCTCAAAGAGGCATCTTACGGATCTCCGTCGGGAATCTGGACTTGTGCTTGAACAATTGGATTGTGGCTAAAATGCCACACCGGTGTTATCAATTGAGACTCAGGAACCATGCACACATCACCAGCGACGCCCGCGTACTAGAACACGTTAGCTAGCCCGCCAGAGTCCGCCATCTAGACCAACCACATTAAAATTGGATGAATGTGCCTGAATGTGTATGTACAGATGGCGAAGGTGAGGGCGAGCCCGAGGAGAGTAGCAATGGATTAAAAGCTATTACATAAAAGACCATGAGGTTTGATGAACTGGCATGACTTTAGAATCCAATCCACCCTAATCCACCCACTTCAAAGATACAATTCCAAAAATAGTATTCAAACTTAAATACTACACTGACTGTATCGATCGATGAAGATTTGATTCTCAACCAGCTCATTTTTGTACTTCTCTTATACCACCAGGGGTCCAACTTTCTCAATCCATCTGAGCTCTCTTCCTCACGCTTCCTTCCAAAACCGTCGTGTTGAGATCACTGAATCCTTTCATCTAATCCCATTCTCATTCTCAGATTCAAACTCAAAGAGATGTCCACACCAACTAATTCCACTTCTTCTACTAAAGTTGCTGCTCAATCTCTTCTTGACCCGAATCACAAGAATCCATTTGAATTCGATTCCACTGAGTTGAGTTTCAAGTTTTGATTTTCTACATTTCTCTAACTTGCTAATGCCTATCAAACTAATAACTTCTTAATTCCTCCAATCCTTTCAGTCCGCTAGTCCTATTCATCATGTAACTCTTTTCCTTCTTGTGCAGATCTAGGCTTCATCCCTTACTTATCCTTTTTGATCACTCTCGTCACTTTCACCCAAAGCCAAGCGGTCATCATCATCACACTTAGCAATGTACTTGGCTTCTTCTTCAAGAGGATTCGTCAACCCAAAGTTATCTCTGAAGTCATCGGGGGTATCATCCTGTCAGTATCTCTTCTCAATCAATCTCGATTTACTGTCCGTTCCATACTTATGCTCTCTTTACCCTTTCGATACACTCTAGCGGGCCGACGGCAATGGGTAGAATCCCTAATTTTACCAATACCATCTTCCCTGCTATCTCACTACCCTATCTCTCGCTCGTAGCAAATATTGGACTTGTACTGTTCCTCTTCATCGTTGGCCTAGAGGTGGACTTCAAGTTGATGCTTAAGAACTGGCGCTCAGCTACGGGAGTCGGGTTGGTCGGGCTTATCGTGCCCTTTGCTGTCGGTGCCGCCGTTGCCAAAGGTCTCTATGGACGTTTTGTGGATTCGAGCGTCGTCAGCTTCAGTCATTTTCTTCTCTTCATCTGTGTCGCTTTCGCCATCACTGCTTTTCCGGTACTGTGTCGGATTCTTACCGACTTGAAGTTACTTCAAAACCATGTTGGTATCTCCACCCTTGCTGCAGGTTAGTCTTCTATTCTCTTGGTCTCTTCTAAGGTCTTTGGTTCGATCTAAGTTTTGAAACATGTAACACTCCTCTCACCCTTGCCGCAATCTGTTTATTTTGCTCCAACTCGCGCTGTGGTAGGTGTTGCAAATGATGTCATCGGTTGGGTCCTTCTTGCTCTCGCCGTCACCCTCGTCAATTCTGGGGCAGGTATCACTGCTCTATATGTGATGCTGGTTGTCTTCGGTTGGGCTCTCTTCCTCGTCTTTATCGTCCGTCCAGTTTTCATTGTCATTGCTCGTCGATCGGGCAGCTTTGAGGGCGGTCCGACCCCAGGCATCACCTGTCTCGTACTGCTGATGACTTTTGGTTCGGCTTGGTTTGTCGTCACTACTTCATGCCATGAGTCAACTCTATTTCCACTGACTCTTTTACTGTTGTCTATGCTACCCCGCCATCAGGTTCACCCAAGTTATCGGAGTTCATGCTATCTTTGGTAAGCTTTCACCTTACACTCAACCGGCTTACCACAGGAATTGATATGAAATTTGTTCCTTATAGGCGGTTTCCTTATCGGCGTTATAATGCCTCACGATGGGGGCTTTGCCAGCGTTTTGGCTTCCAAGATTGAGGATCTCGTGACTGTCTTTTTCCTGCCCCTGTATTTTACACTGTCGGGACTCTCGACAGATTTGGGCAAGTTGAATGATGCTTCTATTTGGGTAAGCTGTGGCAACGTCTCATGTTTTCATATCTTGGCTTACCATTGTTTAACCCCCCAAATTTTAACTCTTGTCATTAGGGCTGGACTATATGCGTGCTGATTGTAAGCTTGAACATCTTGATCAAACAAATCATCATGACCATGGATGATCCGATGATGTTAATTTCTTTCTGGCTGGTTTCTTCAGACAGCACAAGTGTCGAAATTCGTTCCTTGCTTCGCAATGGCATTGTGGAGTGGAATGGATTGGCGAGAGAGTGGTGCGGTTGGCAGTTTGATGGCCTGCAAAGGGTTGGTAGAGGTCAGCCCCAATAGCGTTCTTGAGACTCGCTCACGTGTTGAGACGATGCTGATTTTTTCCCTCCTCTCTTCTCCCAGCTCATTGTCTTGAACATTGCTCTCAAAGCCGGAGTCCTTAACCCTCCCATTTTTGCGATGTTTGTATTGATGGCGGTGGTAGTGAGTTGACCTATCATTTCTAGCAAAGATCTCCAACCATAACATCTTTGGCTGATACTCCGTTTTTGAGCGCGCCTTAGACTACCTTTGTGACAACTCCTCTCTGTCTTGCTTTTTACCCCGAATCTTATCGGGAGAAGAAGGAACTCGCCAAACTCGCAGGACAGCGCTCACTCACTATGGGCCTCAAGCCGAGCGATTCCGACGCTGACACGGACGTACGCTCAAACATCTTGGTTGTACTCAATCGTCTAGAGCAATTACCAAGCATCATGGTCAGTCTATTGACACTGTTATTTGTTCCTTTCACTTCTGCATCGTACTGACCACTTTTTGTGCAATGTGACCATAGGCCTTCGTGAAGCTTCTCCAGCCGTCTACTAAGCCTGGATGGTCTGCAAGACCTCACAAGGCTTCATTTCCCGGAGCTTCTTCTGTATCCGAAAAGGCTATCGGTATGGCGGCAGGAGATGATAAATATTCTACGGATGTATCCGAGGTCGCCCCGGCCGTTCCAACTGTGCCCCAGGCTTCCACGCAACTATCAGTACTCAGATTGCTCGAACTCAGTGAACGTACCTCGGATGTCATGAAGGCTAGCGAAAGTGAAGAAACGGCAAAATACGATGGATTATTGAACGTCTTCAAGACTTTCGCCAATCTTAGTGGAATTGAGGTTGCACAAGCAAAGATGTCGATTATCCCGGAGGACAGTTTTGTGAAGGAGATTGCTCAAACGGTCGATCATGTCGGATCTCAACTTCTTCTATTACCTTGGTACCTCGATTGCAACGGGAGCCCTCAGACTGCTAGCTTCAGTTCCAACCCCATCGAGAACATGCTGTCGGGTAAACTCGAAGGCTCCCCGCTTTACGCTGCACTCGTCCGTGCTGTCTTTGCTGAATCGGCGTGTGACGTGGGACTTTGGATCGACCAAGGCACCTGTGCCGGCTTACCTCTCCACTCCAGCCATCACACCCACCTTTTCTTTGGTTTTATGGGCGGGCCTGATGATCGAGCTACCCTCCGACTTTTGGTACAGTTCTGCCATCAACCTACTGTGACGGCCACGGTTGTCAGGGTATTTCGGGCGGCCGAGCCAACTTCGGAGGACAATCCAGAACTTGCCAATCGAGTCATGGCAGAGGATGTGACACACAGTCGTCGGCTGAACGAATTGACTATGCATGCTGGTGTGACATCAAACGATACGGTTTACGGTAACACCACCGCGGCGGGACGACTTCAGTCTGAAACGGCCGATAATCTCCTTTGGCACAGTTACTTCGGTCCTGAGTCTGAGCAGACCGACGGTACTCAACGACACAGAAGCTCAAGCCGAATTGAGGCCCTAAGTAGGATCACATCCGAGACGGTCTCCAGTGCAGTTCCCTTGCACACAATCATGAAACGTGCACAGAAGACCGTGGCAGGTTCGTCAAGCTCAGTGATAGTGATGACAGGTCGATCAAGGCGAGGAAAAGACAGTCATACAGCCGAGTTGAGTCAATTCCTGAAATCGAAGATGGAGGAAAAGAGCGAGTCCAGGGACAGCCCGACATCGGAGGTTACGCCTGTTGTTCAGCAACTCGGGGTGATTGCTTCTTCCGAAGTTCGAAAGAGTCTAGGGGATGTAGCCAGCGGATTGATGGCAAGTGGATTAGGAGTCAATATGTTGGTAATACAGGCAGCAGTTGGCAAGTCGAATCAATTAGATGAAAGAAGGCCTAGTCTGTTGACCGGGTTCTTTGGAGGCGGAAAAACATCCACTCATGATCATGATGAAAAGGTCGCATGAACGATTTATATCACTATCTTTTCTCTTCATCTTTTGGGTTTTTGTGATCTTTCTTTGGGGTGATAATGCCCATGTTGCAGCGGCAGAGTGTGGTGGCGGATGGACACATCAATTATGATGCAGTTCCTTTTCAGAACAATATATCAGTACTATGTGTAAAACAGTTCCAAGGATTGAAAAAGTCTTAGCAATTTTTTGTCTGTGTTTTTAAGCGACTTCTTTTTCTCTGTTTCTTTTTTGATTATTTGGCTTGCAAAAATTAGGATAGCAATTTTCTCTCTATCTCTCTATTAAACTAGTCTTCTTTTTGCTTAGTGTTTATTCTTATGTCTCATTTTTTTTTTGAGAAATTGAACAAATCTTTTTTGTTTGTTTTGCACGTTTCTGATGTAAGTAATATCTGATTTAATGCAAATGAAACCCTGGAGATGGCACATTCATAAAGAATTTTCATGAGTGAATTTTGAGTTATCTTGGTATGGACAGTGGGTTCCAAAGTTTCAGTCCTTGTTGTAAAACTTGATAAGAAATTCCATCTCAATTACCTGTTGGTGCAACCATCTCCGTGGTTTTCAATGCCTGCAATTTTTTTGAAGAACTTATTTGGTGGTCAGAGAAGATGCCCTGTTTGATTGAGCTCACATCTTCTTTGGAAGGAAGTAACTCAACTAGCCTAGAGTTGTAGTATGCCTCAAGCTCAGTTGTGTGGATTGATGGGATCTTCGTATATGTGAGCAAGACCAAAGATAGGAAAGGGCCAAAGAATCTGGAAGATCTGGGTGAGCAAAGCTTTCAAAGAACCAATCTGAGATGATGAAGCAAAAGTAGCTTTTTAGGTTGATCAAACAACTTTTATGTCCTTTGAAACATCCAGTTAATCCAAAGAGATGAGCTCTTTGTATACAAAAATACCACAGCTTACATTTGAGATGTTCAATGGGACATTCTATAGAATTTCCAAATTCTTCAGACTTTTACTTATCTTTGATGTCCCCTTAAAAACAGAGGCGACCTTTATTTGTGTGGAAAACATCAGACATGTTTCTCCACTTTGTCCTTATAGCCAACAAAATGTGTCTTACACATCAGGCTCAGGCAAAAACATCACCACGACAACACGCGACCAGGAATTTAAGCAGGCGCTCTACAGTACCAACTGAGCTATAGTGCCGATGACGTCATCCGACCAGCGCTGCACATGATTTTTTCCAGACTGTACAGGACATCGGACTTGGCCCTGACCTGACCCGGCCCCCTCGGTCACTTCTGTCAAGGCTTCAATTTGGAGCGCGTTCTTTCTGAACGTCATTCCATTTTTTTGAGTTGTTGATGCGTAGCGGTTTATTCAACCTGAAGAATCCTTTATTTCACATTATCAATTACGGCCGGAATCTGGGACTACTTTCGCGCAAAACGCCCCACCGCATCGCTTACCATTGTTATAGTCAAACGCTGAATTGGACGCGTCTCGCAATGGGTCCCAAATCTAAACCGGGGGCTACTTCTAAATCAAAGGCGAAAGCGGAAGTCGAAGACAGAGATGAAGAAGTAGAAAATGCTGAAACCACACAGGACGAAAAGCCACAGCCTTCAAAACCCCGCAAACGGAAAGCTAAAGACAAAGAAGAAGAAGATACTTCATCCGCCAAGCCGACTACCAAGACTAAAAAAGCCAAAGGACCAACAGTGCCGATCCACGCTGATCTACCGAACAACAAGGCATTTCCTTCCAAGCTACAATTTGATCCCAAGGCAGAAGGTTGTATCCGAATATCAGCATGGTAAGGATCACTTGGAAAGCGTGTCACGTAGATTGATCCTGAAGGGCTACGGCTAAAGATCGCGAGGATGGACGTCAATTTTGGAGAAACTGAAATTTGTTCCGCGGTCCTCATGGTTGGGCATTGTTTCTGATTAATAGGAATGTATGCGGAGTCAACGCCTGCGATAAAAAAGGCCTGAAAACGTATTTGCAAGCTGAAGATCCAGATATTATGATCATGAGCGAAACCAAGATGCAGGCTGAACCTGATATAATGCATCTCAAACATCAATATCGAGTTTAGTTTGAACTTTTCCTTTTTCTGACATTTTTTTTCTATTTCTCTCTAATATTGATGTCACGACTTTTTCTTTTCAGTATCGATATTGGGGGGGCGATCCCAAGAAAGGCTATGGTTAGTCCGCTGTTACTTGGCTGTTGACGTGCAATATTCGGCGATTGAGATCTAGTTTTCTTCAGCGGGGGTAGCTATATTGTCTAAGCACAAGCCTCTGAATGTAGTGTACGGCCTCCCAACAGCTGACGACCAAGACAGTACAAAAGGCCGTAAGTGGCGTCGCGCTCAACCCGAAATTGCACGTAGATTGACTAAAGTATTCCTACGTCTTAGGGATGATAATGCTAGAGTTTACAGACTTTCATTTGATTGGAACCTATACTCCAAACGCTGGCGAAGGGCTTCAAGTTTGTGCCGACCTTTTGTCGTAAGGTACAGGACTTCACAATTTTCTAATCACTCGAGCTCTTTTGTCCTCAGTTCATGACCAGGAAAAATGAATGGAATGCAGCTTTTGAGAAGTATCTAAGGGAGCTGGATGCTGTTAAGCCCGTTGTATGGGGAGGTAAGTCCACTTCATTCCACCCTTGCATCAAAATTGAACATTATCACTGACGTGCAGATTTTGTATCCCAGGCGATATCAATTGCGCACTTACAGAAAAAGGTAGATATAAGATTTTCAACTTCTCCCTTGTGAACACTTTGTCTTATTCAGACCAATCTCTTTGCAATCCGGGAGACCTGCGGAATGCAACCACGAGTTGGAACAAAATTGCTGGGTACACGCAGGATGAGTGTGATGCCCTTCAAAGCCAACTGAACCCCAAGGAAGGAAGTGGACATGGCAAAATAGTGGATGCATGGCGGGTATCACGCCCAGATCTTGAGGGACATTATACGTATGTCATCAATTTTGTTCTGTCATGTAGTTGATTGATCGTTGAATGTTGTTGTGGTAAATTCAACAGTTACTTCAGGTGAGCCTCGAAACATTTCATCATTTCGATTCCGCTGTGAATGATTCTTAGCTTGGCCTTCGATGTATCTCCAACAACCTTAAATTTTAAAGTTATCGTTTTGGATGCCGTGAAAAGGGAATCGGATGGAGGATTGACTCATTCTACGTATGTCATGGGCTCCTGACACTCTATCTGGACTTTGGAGTGATCAATACTGAAATGCACATGAATTGCACACGTCTTTGTTAAAGGTTTCTGAGCGAGTAATGGAGAACATGAAAGCGTGTGAAATTCGGCAGGAGTGTTATGGGGCTTCAGACCACGTTCCTGTTATTCTAGAAATCAAGCTCAATGTGTGAAATACTTATCAACTGTTCTTCCGAAGCCTATCTCCTGCTTCACAAGTTCACCCTACATAGTTGCTTTGAGTATCCTGAAGGATGCTGGGAGAAACCGGATGGTAAATTGTGACAATCAGCTTTTCAATTACCCCCATTGATCATAGGGTCTGACATTAGCGACATGTCAGAATTCATAATGTGCTACTTCAGCTGCACTGTCAGCAGCAATGCTGGGCTTTTTGAATATACCGGGTTTCTCAAGATTGGTGTAGGCTTTTACAGTCACCATCCCTCCTACATAAGATCCAGGTTAGTCCATAAGCTGCCTCATCAACACCTCTGTCATCCAGTTCCAAGTTGAGAAGGTGGGCACATGGCTCTATTTCCATTCATAGGTCTAGAAATCCAACCACGCACAAATTGCTTGAATGACACTGCCAGCATTAAAGAGGTTCCCAGATGGGAATATTGGTCCTAAGGATCAGACTCACCTTATGCTACTGTTAGACATCTCAATCAATATTTCCTGAGGAGCCATTGTGATATATGCAGTCAATCTTTTGAAATGTGTGTCTCAATCTGAACAAAGTTACAGAATGTATTACATGTGATTTGCTTGCCTAAATGAGCAGATAACTGAGCAGACCTGTACACCCCCTTTGGTAACAAAAGTTGCATAAAGTTACATATGCAACTTTTGCATAAATTTTCTCACCGTGTGTGTATGTATAAAACTTCCTACAGTCATTCCACATTTGCTTGTGGTAATCTTTTGAAAAAAGAAAGTTAGCAAACTTGAAACCTAAGTCTTTTACCAGATAAAACCTTGAGTTTGGCTGTAAAATCTCAAGGATTATACATTGAATTATCCCAAAACCCATATGCCTTTGATAAAAAAATTAAAGTTTCAGCCACCTTCTGCTTTGAGCAACCAGCACTGAGCAGCAACTGTTCAACCACTGTCCACTTCAGCAACTGTACAATTCAACAGTTGTACACCTGAAGCATGCCCTCCTCAGTTCAACTAGCCATGCAGTAATCACACCTGCTGTTCTTAGTCTCCCTTGAGGCTGTCACTGAGTAGTGTAGACTGATCACGTGTACATATTATTCTGCCCTTGCTTTAGGGCTTGTGGACAACCAGCCTTTTCTTTGGTCGCCATGCAACAAAGTGCCTCACCTGATAGACTGCCTGTTTCAGGAACCACACAAGATGGGTTTTTTTTTAATTCAAGATGACAGCGTTCAAATCCCATCATGTCACCATAGCCAATCAATGCAGGGGAGTTCAGCCTGCCAAGAAACTGGTCCAACTTTGGTCAGAATTGACCTAGCCAATTTGACCCTTCAGGAGTTCAAAGACACAGTTACTGACTTGGCCAAAGGATTTCATATGGACTGTAAAGGTTTGTTCAAAGAGGCTGATATGAAGGGCACCATTGATTACTTTGACTGGGTTTCTAATAACCCAAGCTTTCCCAAGGGTCATCAACAAAACATTGGCAACAATGGTGACTTCAAGTGCTTCAAAGTGGTGGTTTCTGAAAATAGAGGGAAATCAATGGGAGTGACTGCTGCCATGGTTGATTAGAATGCCAAGCCAAGGAAGAATTGTGTGGTACAAAATGTAAGTGGTCATCTCTTGCTGGGTCCGCTCTCCATGTCCTCCACCGCACTCATGCCCCTGCAAAATTTCAGGCGGATTCTTTTGATTGCCTCATGCTCACAGATAATCCTGGAGCCAATCCAGAAAAGACTCACAAGCTTGCCTTGAATTTGATTAATCTTCAGGCTGATGTAACCAAGATCCGCATGGCACTCCAGACGCACTATGGAGATAGTGGTTGTGCGGGCCATCGTGAGGGGGTGACTTGCTACAATCCTGAAAGACCAAAGTTCATGATGAGACTCACATACCAAATGTTGGATGTTTGGGCTGAGTTAATTGCAAGTCTTTTGAAATTACTCCCATCTATGCTTTGCTGATGGCTATGCTCTGATTTCTTGTTATCAGGCTTCTGGCAAACCTGGGGTGACCCTGTTCCAACCACCGGTGGGACTACCTGGATTTGAGTGGGTGCTGAAGTCAGGCAAGTCAACCCGGATTCCAGCAGACTCCCTAACTTTGCCTTCAATTGTTCCTGCGCAATCACAATCAACATCACCAGCTCCACGCCCCAATCCAGATTTTGAATTTTACCTTGACCACTGCCGCATCCCAGCAAATGATATCACCACCAGAAGTGTTCTGAAAAAACTTCAACTATTCAAATTCAATGATTTTTCTCTGGCAAAAACTCTATTGATTTCCTCAAATCTCAAGGGATAGCACACAGACCTGTGGTTTGTTTGTCAGCAAAGGCTTCAGAGTATTGCCAGCACCTCAAGTCTTGTCAAGCTTGAGTTTGGAACCCCTTAATCATCCAATCTTCTTGATTTGAATTGTTCTCAATCAATTTATGCAGAATTGTACCACTCAATGGATTTCAAAAAATGTACCAACTTTCATCTTGTAGCGCTTGATGACATTGATCAACTTTTTTATTCAATCTTCTTGATATGAATCATTCTTGATCAATATCAAAGCGGATCAAACCATATCTCAATCTACTTTATCAACTTTGATCAACATCACATTTCACCTTGTTATCTTGATAGAGTCTATTTGTTTTTATTCAGATACAGTGTGTTTGAAATGGAATTTATGGGAATGTGATAATTTTGTGTTTAGCTTATGAGAGGGAACGGGTCTCTACTCTACCGTTGATTTTCATTCATTCTTAGATTCAATTGAGAAATTGAGATCTGGAGAAATTGATTATTGTGAGTTGATCACCCCAATCATCAGCATCAGTAAGTAGTGGTGAGTGAACAAACGTAAAAATATGTTCACGTGGATTGATGATTTAAGGTTAATACACATTGGATCTCAATCAATCAAATCCAAAGAGACAGAATTGTGTTCAGAAGGTTATGAGAGAACTTGTATCTGTTCTACAGTACAATTGACATTTATGTTTCATTTGATGAAGTCTTTGATCATCTTGAGCAGAGCAACTGGATGAGAAATGGTAATTAATGTGAAAAGTCTCAATTCCAGTTTCCTAAGATTCCTGTGACAAATTACTAGAGGTGAGTCTCAATCAACCTCACATCACAAATGCCTGATAACTAACCTAAGACTCCTGTGACACATTACTAAAGGTGAGTCCCAATCAACCCCCACGTCACAACTGCCTGATAACTAAGCTGTAAGGTTTCACAGCAGAAATAAAAAGGTGAAAAGATACAGTCAACTCCCTCTAAGTTGATCTCCCTGTAAGTGCATAATTCTCTATGTGCATAGGATTTTTTGCCGCCAAAAAGGGGTTTGCCAGACAAAATGAGGTCTATAAGTGCATATTCCTTTAAGTGCATGAGAAAAACACCCACCAAACTGTATGTAATTAGAGGGAGTTGACTGTAAAATGAACAACACATTCAATAACAGTGAACTGGTGTTGACATATAAACCAACAGGTAATCAAATGATAAGAGTGAAACAATTAGTATAAGATCAGTTATTCATAAGAAAAGATAAAAGACAACTGAATATCCAGCTTACTCTTTTCCTCAAATATTGGATGAGGAAAAGAGTATCTGTCAATGGGGGGTCCGGGAGGACACTACTATAAGTGAAAAATGAAATGACAAATAATGAAAAAGAAAGTTTAATTGAAACAGTTGATTACTGGAAGAATGAGGGTGATTGTTATGAGCCCATTTATGCTTATACTAAGTTATGCTTGTACTAGTCTCAGTTGTACTTCCAATCACTGGTCAGAGATTTTCTAGTCTTTACGTTGCAATCTCGTTATAGCACTAAAACACCCTTGAAGTCCCTTGATCAGATCCTTTCACGCTTCTAACAGTGATTTAGGGTGCTGTCAATCAAGGTGATTATCATTGACCTTGAGTGTGTAACCTTGAGTGTGTGATTGTTTATTTGACTAATTAATTAACGTGAATTGGTATAACATTACCACAACATCTGAAACTCAAGTAGTAGAGAGTCATGATATTGCTCTCAACATAATGGACCAAGACACATTTGATTGATGCTTAATAAGCATTTGATCTTAATCAAATCAAGCCAACTGTATATACTTGTGTTTTGGTTTTTGGTTTTGGCTCATCTGTCAGAAGATGAATTTGAACTTCTTTTGACTTTGTAATCTTTTGTGATCATCAATTGCAATAAAACCAAAAACACAGAAGTAAAATAGAAAAGAACTACATATGGAGTAAGCAGGCTGATAGCCTCCTCCTTGTATCAGAGAAGTCATCTGTTCAGCAGTGAATAAGTTGCTACATGTCTTCAAGAGACGTCTTCCTTCCTCCAAGGCCCATTTAAAATCACCTGAATGTATTAAGAAGGCCTTCATAACCCACCATACTTTTTCAATGGGATTCTTGTCAGGCAAGAAGGTGGGCAGATAGACAAGAAGAACGCCAGCTTTCCAGCACAGGTTTTTAATATTGCCTTCCATGTGAATAGGTGCATTGTCCATGATGAGGACAGAGTTGATGTTGGGGTATCTATTCTTTTGGGGATATAGTGTAGATAGAAAAGAGATGATATTGTAAAGCACTCACCAATACAAACTCCAGGAAGGCTTTGAAGCCTTCCCAATCAAATCTGACCTCAACAACAGCTCCAGCTAGAAATCCTTGCTCACAGATTGCACCGCACAGATTCCAGTGCTCTCATTCACATTTTTGACAAAGACAATGTCCGTGTTGACCTACTGGTGCCCTAAGGTGAGTGTGAACAACATCACGTTCATTCATGCCAACCTTGTCTAAAGAAGGGTGTCAGCTGAAGAAGACAGCGGCATAAAATAAACTACACTCACCAAGGAAAACTTGGGAAGGCAGGTTAGCAACCCTTCTAGCATACTCAGCTTGCTGCTCTTTGGACTGCCAAGGATCAACAGTTTGACCTTTCTTTAAGCTATAGTTGAGTTGTTTGGTGATGGTGGATTGTAATGTTGAAATGCACGGCTTTTTATCTGTGAGGTCCTCCAAGATGTTGCTGATCTCATCCAACATCAGGTTTGAGTCCTCTTCAAGGGTTTCAAAGATCAGTTGAAGGTTGTTTTCATTCAATGCATAAGGCCAGTGTGTAGGTAGGTTGCTTTGTCTTGGATCACAGAACCAGTTTTGAGTAAACTCTTTTGCCATTGCTGAGTTGAGCGCTTACAGACGTTGGTCATCAGTTCACAATTGGCATCAGCCAGTGAAACTCCGGATATCTTCTTCTTGGCGTGGCCGCTCTTGATCTGAGTATTGTAGTGGACAAAGGGCATATTGAAGGGTGAAGACTGGTTCTGGAATCAATTTGCAGTTGGTATACTCTTCATTGTAATTTGTAGGTGATGTTATAAACCCATAGGCCATCTGAAATTTGAGTTAGGTTTTGAGTGTGCTCACTTTCTTTTTTAAAAAGATTGCGACAACCAAATCCGGAATGGCTGTATCTGAAGACATTTGGTAAACTTGTCAAAGGTTGCATCTATACAACTGTTGACAAGCTTACCCTTGTGTTTGCCATTTGGGAAAATCAATCTAAGATTTATTCGAGTCTGTGATTCATCAGGGGGTTTCAAGTTTGATTTTCTTTTGCATAATTTTTATAAATTTGGACAAGTTGTTTGTAAAAACAATCTTTGTAAAACAATGTATTTAAGCGTAAAAATATGCAAAAAAATCTAACTTGAAAATGGCTAAAAATGTTTGTACTTTTGCCTCCCGACCCTTGAATTTTCATCCATTTTTTATAGAATAAACACTAGAATGTGCTTCTGGGGAAGGGCTTTCTATGTAGAGGTTTTTTAAAAATTTGAAAATTATAAGCTATGTTTTTATTCAGGGACATTTGAATTAGGGGGGCTCAAGTCAAAATATTTTACTACTTTTATGGTAAAAAACTTTTCCCAAATTTTTTTGAGCAGCAAATTTATGCGAATTTGCGTAAATCTGCTGCTCAGAAGGAGATCCGAAAGAAATTTTTACGGCCCTTTTTTACGAATTGGGAAAAGTTTTTACAGCACGGTACCGTCAAAAACTTTCCCCAATTTTTAAGAAAAGGCCGCAAAAATTTTGACTTGAGCCCCCTTATTTTAGGCATTTTTTTAACTTGAAACCCCCTATTAAGGGGGCTCAAGTCAAAACATTAGGGGGTTTCAAGTCAATAAATTTACGGTATTTTACAGTCCAACAAGTTGTCTGATGTTGCAAAATATACTGTAAATTTAAAAAAATCAGGACACCTTTTTAGGTGTCCCGAATGGTGTTGACCGTATATTTGCAGAAAAAAAACCCACCGTAAAATTTAAAAAGGATTCAACTATTTTGAGCCCGGTTGAAGATAACCCGTAGCCCCCTTTTTCTGGGGTATTACCCGAGATACCCGCAAAAACCCGAAGCTCCTTTGACAAATTTAGCCTGAGTCGGACTCCAAGGGCTACTTGTTTGGGCTCGAAAACACTTCGCAGCCCATCATTTTAAATTTCATGCCCTACTCCCCATCTTTGGGCTACAAAATCAACGTAAACTCTGAAAGAGCATGTCAACTATTACAAAAGGGCTCCACAGAACACCTGCGCCCGGACCGGCCCCTATATGCCATATATGCACAGGCCATATGGCCATGGAGGATACATAAGGTCAAGGTAACCCTCGTTCTTGGACATCCCCGTTCCCTTCTTCCTTTGTCCAACCTTTTAAGTTTCCTTTTCACAATTCAATCTCAATTCAAACAACTCAACTACCCCCTACCTACCATTTAATTACCCACACACACAAGCCCCACACTTGTTAATTGAACCTCCGTATCGTGTCATGTCCGCGCCAACCCCACACTCACTAATAAACACCTCCAAAGGTGATCAGCGTGATCAACTATCTAAACCACTTCCTGTTCAATCGTCAACACCCACTCAACCTCAAGTTACTCCCAACCTTTATCCTCCTTCACCTAATCCTCTTTCTCTTACTTCAACTCTCACTCAACCTCATGTTACTACAAACCCTCCCTACTTTTATCCCCCTTCAAACCACCCTCACGGAGCTCAGCATGTGTATCCTGTACCTCCTAATCATCCACCTTTTCCAATGAACCCTTATCGACAATCACCGAACCATTTTCAACCACCTCCAAAGCATTACCCACCACACAACCCGTACCAGCAACTCGCTTATCCTCCACAATTTCAACAAACCTTCAACTCTTACCCGACAAATTATTATCCTCCTCATCCTTCTTCAAACACTTTTGTTACCCCTCAACCTCCTCCGAATACTTTCATTCCACAACCACCAGCTGCAAATACTTCTTATCCCCCTTACCCCCTTCCACATCAATACATGATGAACGGTGGAAATCCGACTGAAGGTCCTCTTGATGAACCAACTCCAGCTTCCCAATCCCAATCTCAAAATCCGGCTTCAACGTGTACCAATACAGTGTCTATCAACTCGAGCTTACGTGAACCTACACAAAGCCAAACTACAGCTGGAGACCTTGATGTTCAATCAATCACGGACACGACAATCAATAATGTTGGGGAGGAGGATCTTGCCGAGGCCGTTGAACTTATTCAAAATGAATGTGACGCCGATTGGCCGCCCATTGGTAAGTTTCATTTTCATCTTTGTTCAAGATAATGGAGAATTAACATTATCATGTTTTGGTGTTAGGTGTCCTACCAGTTTGTTTGTTAGAAGGACCCAAGGTTGGCAAAGCGTTTATCGAACTAGAAAACGTCCTGATGTATCTCAATGCGATTGCACGCCATCAAGGCTATGCTTTGGCTATCAAGAGCCACAAAACCAAACAACAGCGCACAGTTAGAGTTTATATACGATGTTCCTTAGGTCACAGGCATTCATCAGTGGCTCAGCGACGGACAACTTCTTCGAAGAAAACTGGCTGCTTATTTGAAATTTCACTTAACTATCACTCAGGTTTAGATAGATGGCTTGTTACTCAAGACAAGAAGAACCCTAACAAATCTACTCATAATCACCCGCCATTCGACCAACCTCACAATATGGCTATCTACCGGAGATTTCCACCTGCTATTAGAGACTCAATCAATTTCATGTCTTCTGCTGGGGTTTGAGCCGGCCAGATTCGCTCTCTCCTGAAGGTCGAAACCGGATCACAGCCATTGGTCCGGGACATACACAACGCAAGATATCGCCTCAGGGATACTTGGCTGAACGGTCGAACACCAATTCAGGGTCTTTTTGATTTGATTGCGGCGTGTCATTGGGCTCATCGGACTCTCACCTCACCGGAAGGAACCCTACTCAATCTATTCTTCACAAGCCCATCAGCAATCATTCTAACTTGAAGATTCCATACAGTCCTTAGTCTTGATTGTACTTACAAGACGAATCGTTTCAATTTACCTCTGCTACACATTGTCGGTACTACTAACACCAATCGGTCCTTCACCGTGGCCATGTGCTTCCTCAATAGCAAAGTCAAATCGCAGTATGAATGGGCTCTTACCCAGCTCAAAGAAGTTATATTCCAGGACGAGGACCAAACTGTCACTACTCGACTCCCGCAGACCTTTGTAACCGATGCTGAACCGGCCTTATTCAACGCGATTTCTTCGATTTTTCCAGACTCAGTACATATATTGTGTATTTGGCATATCAACCTTAACATAGCCAAAAATTGTAAGAGTAAATTTTCAGACGCCAAGTGGTCAGAGTTCATGAAGTTGTGGAATACATATGTTTCCTCTTCCACCCCAAGCGATTACGATAACAATCTCGCCGCGGTGACCAAAGTTGCCAGAGCTCATAATATCTTCGATTATTTGAACAGCACTTGGCTCCATCGAAGTGAAAAATTTGTCACCTTATACACGTCTCGTACCCTTCACCGTGTCCGGGTAGTGTTCGCTCGTCGACGAGCGCGCACGACTTCCCTTTCTGCCTCAAAGGGAGTTGGTGTGCGCTCGTCGACTAGCAAAGCCTACACAGACACGGTGCTTCATTTTGGTAATTCTTCAACCTCACGAACCGAAGGGAGTCTTTATCGAGCAAAACGATTCCTAGACGGTCGTAACAACGACTTTTTAACCTGCTTCAACTCCTTCAAGCGTTTTGAAGAGCATCAAATGAGTGAAATATCAATTTTATTAGGTATCGAAAGAACAAAGACACTTCATGATATGCCTGCGTTTTTCAAGGATCTCAAAGGAGTTGTATCACATTTCGCTCTCAAAAAGCTCAAACTTCAATATAATTTGCTTCCTGACTCACTCCAAATTCCATGCACCAACACTTTCCGAGGCGCGTGGGGACTTCCTTGTAGCCATGAATTAGCTCAACAAAGAGATAATAAGGACTCCATCTCGCCTGATCTTATTCATACACAATGGAAACTTGCGATGGACGAACCTCCGGCGACCCATGACGGACTTATTGGAGCTGCACGTCGCAAATTTAACCGCTTGCTTGAGCTCCCTGAACATTCCCTCCGAAAACTTTTCAGCGAGGTTACCCTTTTGGAGACAAGCCGTTACTCCCTGGTTCCAATTCTCAATGCGGAGGTCAAAACTGTTATGATGTGATAGTATGGATGTTGTGTGTTACAAGGTTATGACATCATAGTGTTATGCTAATACATGTTTCTCTATTATAATATGTTTATATCCAAATTGTTGTTAGTTATATATATTATAGATTGGTTGTCATGATGGATTGGTTTCTTCTTCACCTTTCCTATTCATTCTAATCTTTCTATTCTAGGTAAGTTTATCACTACTATGAAATACTACCTTTCCTATTGATTCTAATCTTCTATTCTAGTCCGTGATCCATCTTATCAAAAACTGACACTCGAGGTCGACCTCGATCAATTCATGGGAAACGGTCAGCCCCTGCAAATGACACCACCTGATGGAAATCCGATGTCGAAGTTGAAGAGGCTAGTAAGAAGCCTCGTACCTGCAAGTGTAGCTTCTGCAACGTCGGTGGCCATCGAATCACAACCTGCCCTCGTCGCCTTGCTCAATTGGCCCAATCTGACGGTGTTGTACTTACGTCGACCAGCGCAAAAGGAGCTCCCAAACACAAACAGCCAGTAGCAACCACTTCGTCAACCTCTAATGTCGATGACTTTGATATTGTACCACTGACATTATCCGACATCGAGGAAGATGAAGGAGTGTCTGGGTCCTCCGACTCCGAAAATGAAGATCCTTCACGCTCAAACCTAAGTGATCAACATGATCAATGTGAATCAGATGAGGAAAACCTGTGTCCGTTTTGTGATGAACCCCTTCCAGAGCAGCCTTCCACCAAACTCCTCGACTTGATGGCTGAACTATTGGCAAAGCCAAATATTCGCCAGGGATTTGGACGCACTGGCGCTAAATCTCTTCCTGTATGTAATCTCGCTCAACTTCTCACTGACATTGTTTATTGACGTTTTTGTTTACTTGGTTGATTTACAGTTCATTCAGACGGTGGACTTTTGCCAGCTTCATCACGATGAGAAGGATATCATTCCACTTGGAATTAGCAACGGATGGCCGACCAAAATTGATTTTGAACGATTAGAAGAGTATGTTTTATTACTCTCTAAAGTTTGAATTTACTAATCACTGACCTTGATGATCATTGTAGACGAATCAAGGGTCATACCGCGATCCTTAGCAAAATTGTCAACAAAGTCGAAGGCTCTACCTACCTTGACAATGCAAAGAAGAATTTCAAGACCAAGGGCAAATCCATTTTTCGAATTGATTTAGACAATATTGACGTTGAGATACCTGGCTAGTAAGTTATAAGTCACCCCAAGACTCAAAGTATTTCTCACTTTGACTGATGAATACCTGTTTCAGTTACGGGTATCAAGGATTTGAGATTATCATTCAAACACTAGAGTCTATTTTCTTGAAAGACCTGTCTTCCTATAACCATCTCAATGCAAAGAAGGCCGCACCTCTCACACCCGATTTCTACCTGCAACAGGTACTCATACCGGAACTCAGTCTTTGCTTGATTGCCACCGATCTCAACTTGGAACCACGCAATCCCAAGGTACAAGCCACTTTGGAAGCTAGTCGGTCTTTTGGCTCAGCTGTATTTCCAATTGATTCACAATCTTCATTCACATCAAATCGAAAAAACATCGTTAAAGAATCAACAGTTGAAACAAAGGTCAATACATGTATTCAATTGCAAAAAAGTGCTGTAGTGAAACCTGAGGAACAAATCGTATTGCAGCAACTGCCCAAATCCATAATTCCTTTCATCAACTTGGTCTTCAATCCACCCGCTCAGGGCAACTGTGGCTTCTATGCCATTGCCCAAGCGCTGAACATATATAACAAGGAATCTTATGTATTAGTTTGCCATCAATTGCTTGAGGAACTTACTTTTTTTTGAAAGGACCATGAACATTTACTTTCAACTATGCACACCAGAATGAATCGGATAAGAACTCGGCAAACACAACCATTTGCCACCGAGGTTGTTGATGATCTGGTTCATCGACTTCAACCCCAGGGACCTACGTGCACTCGGGAATTCTGGATGCGAATGCCATACCTTGGCTTCGTCATCGCAAGTACTTACAATCGTCCAGTCATCTGTTATGATCCGCTTGAAGTCAACTCATACACGTTTTTCCCTTATCGCACACTGCCCAACTCTAATGATCCTATAATCTTGGGATTTGTCAATGGTGACCATTTCGTTACTTTGGGTAGTCGTAATCGACTTATACTTTTTCCTGAAGTGTTGCACCAGAACCACTCAGCCACATTCTCCAACATGCCGGAATGGATAAAAAGTCCAAGTTGAAATGGATTTGTGGGCAAAACGAAATTAGGTGGTACATTTTTGGAGCGTAGTTTTGTTTTCTCACTTTCTTTGTATTTTCTTTTGTATTGGTTTTCTATCGCTCTTTAGTCACTTTGTATTTCCCTGGTTGTCAGCCCCCGAGACCTTAAACATAAGATCCAAACGGGCTACAAGAACAAATCAATATTGTAAATCATATATTTCCACATAAAAACATACAAACACATATAACATACACCCATCACAACTTATAGACCTAGTATCGAAGGTCACTAAATTACTATAAAGACAACATAATAAAAAACATACAAAATATCTTTTTTAAAAAATATACACCTTCCGGACTTAGTATCAAAAGTCTAAACCAGGTAAGAAACATTCTATCTAAGAAACCTTCTGGGAAAAGAAACCAGATAGTCTTCAGTAACACCGAAGAAAGGAAGACTAGATAAAAGATAGAATCGTGATAAAAGAGAAAAAACTTACGATTAATTAGAAGGCCTTGTGCCAAGACAAATATGAACGAAACGAGTAAGCTCGGTTCGCATGCTAAGTAAGAAGGTAGAAGAGCAGAAGGTCTAACGAAGATTTACGACCAAGAAGGAAAGAGTCGGAATACGTAAAGAGAATAGTCATGAGTCATAGTAACTCAAAACTGAACGGGCGAAATACGTACTTGCCAAGGAATCTATCCGGAACAAGGTAACCCGGAACTAAGTAAACATAGTATCCGTGAGAATGTCCCTGCTCAGCTTGAAAGAAGAATTAAAGGTATAAATACCCGTCCATCAGACCAGAAAGAAAGAAGACTCACCTGATTTTACCACCACAAGTTTCTTTGATTAGAATAATAATTCTAATAGCAAAGATAATAATCTTTTCGAATAAATACACTACTAAGAAATTCCCAAAGAATAGTCTTATCAGTAATATTTCGAGAAAGAGTCATTTTTTAAATCAGCGTCAATAATATTCACCTTTTATAAAAGCCTTTATACTACTTTGTCGAAGAGCCCGATTTGTTACAAGAGCTTCATCGGTCAGTAATCTCTTCTTCACTTCCACTGGTCAAGGACCCAGGTTTCGCGACCTCCTAGTCGGTGAAATCCCTGTAGATTCCCAATCTCAGGCTGCTCTGAACTTCTATAACTTCAGAGAATAAACTACGGCCTAGGCTTGACCTACCATCGTCTGCAACCTAGCAGTAGGCCTGTAGTTTAAATTCCTTAACCCAACACTCTACTAGGATAATCAGTAACAGATATCTTCTATCTCTATTCCTACGATTCTTCAGTAGGAAAACCTTCAGTTATTCCCCGTAACCAGCGGAATAAGTAGTCAGGATTGTAGTACGCGTTAAGAGACTAGACTAACTCGTACGTTAATTACAAGCCACCCTGACACTGGTCTTCTATTATCTGTCGCTCTTTAGTAAACTACAAGTTGTATGAAGTGTCTCTTGTTCTATCTATGTAATCTCGATTTATGCGTATAAACCCCTTTATGTTATGCTATGACTTATGCTATGAACACTATTTTCAAGACTAATGATATGATATGATATGTTTAAGCTATCCATGCGTTCAGCTCCCTCAGCTCACGATCCAAAGTGGGAGTCTTTTTTGAGTCTGTCAAGAGCAGTAAAGCGAGCCTCTCAAAATGGTCACGGTAGGTAAAGTAAGTAAAGTTTAGGTTGCCCGTTTTTTATCTTTTGTAGAATTACACTTGCCTGTTTTTTCCCTTTTTATTGAAAATCGGGCTGCAATATGGGTGTAGCCCGGTGTCCGGCCCCGAAATGGGGCTACGGATACTGATCCGCGGGCTCAAAATAGTGGAATCCTTTAAAAAACTTGTCCGTTTTTTAAAAAGTTTCACAAAATATTTCTGACTTGAAACCCCCTATTTGCGGCCTTTTCTTAAAAAATCGGGCAAAGTTTTCTAAGGTACCGTGCTGTAAAACCTTTTTCCAATTCGTAAAAAAGGACCGTAAAAATTTCTTTCGGATCTCCCTCAAAAAAATTTGGGATGTTGTAAAACTTTTCCCAACTCATAAAATTTTGTGTAAGTTTTATGAAGTTGGGAAAAGTTTTTTACGGGAAATGTAGTGAATCGCGCACAAAGAACCTCAAAGGTCTCAATTTTTCTCAGTTCCCCTTTGTCTCCCTAATTTTTGTTTTCATTGACATCATACTAAGTTCTCCTTTTCATTAGTTTGTAAGGGACAAGTACGGAAGCCGTGACGTGAAGTGACCGCCACGGTTTTTTCAAAACTTCGGTTTTGGGTTTTCGGTTTTCGGATTTTCGACTTTTCAGTCCTTTTGATTTCCAAACATGCATTTGCCTCAAGCCCCTGCATTAATAAGACTACTATGTTGACCTTAGCAAAGACACTGTCATTTTTGCAGTCTAAAAGTGCCCCTTGCCTCGCACATTTCTGAGAAGTCTATGATGATGACCTCATTTCTATTGTTGACGATTCCCACAAACAACTTGTTCGATTTCAACCTTCAAAAATTCCCGGCCAGTCATCAAGACCAACAATCACCCGCAGATTTCACTTGATCAATTCAAAGACGATGGCAAAGTGCTTCTTTTTCGAGAGCAACAAGTCCATGATGATGACATCCTGACATCCTGGTAAATGTTCAATCTCATCAACTCCGTTGGTGATCAAGTCTACACAAAAACTATTCATATCAGTGGGAACGTGTCCAGCTGGTTAGGCAGTGGGAGTTAACCCAGAATTGATCGGGTTGTTGACGTTCAACGGTGAAATTATTGAATTCATTTTTTACGCGGTGAAAAATGTTGCTTTTCTTCCTCTCGAGGTTATTCGGATCCAAACCTTGAACCTACAAGATTGAGACTAATCATGTATAATAGTTTGATGATAGATTATTTGAAAGTTTTACCTCGCTTTTTTGCCTTTCCCAATCGCTTGTTTTCATGTTTATTGCAATGTCATTAAACATCTTGAGTCGGTGTATCCTGTTAAGAGTCTTGCAACTGACAAGATCTTCCTATGTTTGCTTGAATGGTTTGTGTCAGTATGGTTCCAAATACTCATTTCTGCAAATACTTCTTTCTGATCTTCTTGGTGAAGATCAACAGTCTCATGGTCCTTATTGTCAAGATGAAGAGCTCAAAGAGTATGTTGATTACATTGTATTACAAAACGACAAATTCACAACTTGGTTACATAGATTGTGGTATACACGAGGCTAGAGAGCTCTGATAAAGCATTCTCAAGTGATAACAGCTCATCCTATGCTTTTTTTACTAATGAATGTTTAAGTCAACAGATATACCGAAGGTGCTTAAGAAGTGAAAATGCACCTCCCATCTTTTACAATCAATATGAAGATCAACGCCATGGTTCAGTTTCTCATTTGGTCTAAAAGAGAATGGAAACTGAACTCATCTGTGGAGGTTGTGGATGAGTTTGAGATATTGAAAGCCAGCAGACTACAGATTTGAAGGAAGCCTTTCAGCCGAGGTGGTGCTTGATGGCGTCAATAGTGTTCAAGATTATCGATTGAGTCTTCCAATGAGCCGAAACAAAGTTGATTTTTGAGGCGATTGAAAACGAGTGCAGTGTGGAGAGTTTGACTGAGGGAGAGGGAACTGGATTAAAGGATGATGAACTTTGAAGTGGTGAGCTTTTGAGCAGTGGTGTTGTGTATGTGTTCAAGAGGGTTGGCGGACCCAACGCTCAGCCTCAGGGCTTCCGTAGGAGATTGGAAATTCAAAAAGACTGAAAAGTCGAAAATCTGAAAACCGAAAACCGAAAACCGAAGTTTTGAAAAAACCGTGGCGGTCACTTCACGTCACGGCTTCCGTAGACAAGGCATAAGGTCACCAGATTTGCTTATGAACCATTCCATCCATTGATATTGATTATGAACTAGTCACTTTAAAATCATTAGCGGTGTACAAACCTACAACCCAACATGAAAACCCATGAAAAAAACCCATGAAAACCCGACTTCTTTATGGGTTTTTTTCATGGGTTTTTTGACATGGGTTGAAATCGGCTAGATCTGACCACCCGTTTGTTGAAAAAAAAGTTGAGCTTGATATAGACTCAACCTGACTCAACCAACCCCTCCCCTTCATTACCAACTCACCCAAAATACCCCAAATCCTTCCATAAAACAAATACATCCTGCTTGTCTACCTGATGTATTCCGATTTTGAAGTTTCTCTCTCTTCGGTTTGTTTCGATATTTGCAATGCGAAGAATTCAAAAGCAATCGTTTTATTTTAAAAAAGCATAGTTGATCGTTCTATTCCGAACGAAAACTGATCTGAGTCGCCTTTCAAAACTTTGAGATGGGACTTTGGAAACCAAGACATTGTTTCAATTAAAAAAACTTATTGTTTCAATTCAAAAAGAACATGTCTCAGTTGAC
Source organism: Melampsora larici-populina 98AG31 (assembly GCF_000204055.1). NCBI lineage: Eukaryota > Fungi > Basidiomycota > Pucciniomycetes > Pucciniales > Melampsoraceae > Melampsora > Melampsora laricis-populina. The sequence continues at coordinate 1,260,833 of NW_006768777.1, forward strand.
TTCGAAGACTTTGAGAGGATACCTCTAAAGCTAAGATATTGTTTTCAGTCGAATTCAAACGAGATCGTTTTATTTCAAAAAAAGCACAAGAAGTTGTTTTATTTCAAACAAAAAGAGATGAGACTTTTGACTTTTAAAAACAAAATTCGAAGTTGGAAGAAAACTGGGGCTAGGATGGATTCATGGTTGATCAGGTGGATGCCAAAAGAGAGATGTAGAGTAAAGTTAAGGCCCCAAGTGATGGCTACAAAAGCTGCGTGTGGCCTGTGACTCTTTAGGTTGTGATGGGAGTTGGGGCGTTCAAACCTTTTCAGGGCGACCCATGAAAAAAACCCATGAGAAAAACCCATAAAGAAGTTGGGTTTTCATGGGTTTTTTTCATGGGTTTTCATGTTGGGTTGTAGGTTTGTACACCGCTATGTTTTCATGTTTCTTATTCTTGATCAAATACTCATCATCCTCATGCTCGATTATGAAGAAGTCAAACCCCCTGTGTTAGTTAAGCTTAGTATTGTCTTATTGAGAGCAGTTTATGATCACAGCGTGGAGACATCAATTCCGATCCTTGCAGACGTCGGATGCAGGAGCATACGCTCTGCTGCGTCACATCATCCTCATGCTTGATCATTCCTCGGAAGTCGCAATCCATTCGCTCCCAAAAAGATCCCAATACTTCGGTATCGTAGCTTTAGCAGCTTGCTATCCCCGCTTTCCGCTATCAATGTCCCCCAGGCGAGTTTTATCTCCGCCCGCGCCTACACAGGCCTACACACGTCGGCATGCGTATGTATATATGCGTCACGACGAGGTTCGCATCTTCGGAAACCGCAGTTGCTTCAGCCAAACCTCGGTATAACGCTTAAGCTGCAAACCGAAGCAAGACGACTGGCTCATCATAAAACCTGGAATACCGGTCTCCCATCGTCATATCTACCGGATCCTAAGAGCCGACTTGACCCATGAGCTTGAATACAACTAAACAACGACCTGCGCAAGTATATATGCCCAACATTGTCCCCACCTCTCAAGTCGAGCCCAGCGAACGACCAAACAAGCAGGCTGATCAGGGGACATTTCATTCCCTTTGAAAGTCCAAGGCGCACTATTCATTTAAACCGTAGTTATCTATATACTCCTGAACGAAGTCCGCGAGTTGGATTGAACTGTTCATATGTTACTATTCAATATAAGTAAGTAGAGCCCCACAGTTTCCTCGAGATTTCATTATTTTCGAGACCAAGCGAATGTAGCGCTGTGCGTAAGGGAAATGGCAAACGAACACAGTCAGTAGAAAGCATGACGACCTTGAATTTATGTGCTGGGATGCGCTCACCCACCTCCCATCATGCACCTCTTACAACTTGAATTTATTGATTCTGCGATAAATCATCGAAGCTTTATCGCTATCATTTTACTTGTCTCTCAGCATACAACCTACTTCTCAGTTTGCTCTGAAGAATGATTTCTTTCATCACTGTCTAAGTCAATTTCGGTTACACATCACCACCACTTTACATCCCGGACCTGGAATCTGACGAATTGAATCCTCCAAGTGTTCTCTATCTCACACCGCCACAGAGTCTCAGTCAATTGCCTTATAGTGACATAATATGTGTTCCAGCTTGTCGTGATTGGATATATACCCCTCAAATAGCGAGCAGTTAACAAGTTATCACTGCACCTTCAATCAGCGCTTACATATTTTGAACTTCAACCTACCCTGGCCCATATTAGGACTCAACCAGTCGGTTACTCTCGCTTCTTGATCTAACTTCAATCAGCTTGCAATGCCTTCGTCACAGGTAAGTGTTCCTCGCTTGAAAGCCATGTCCCTCTAGCAGGTGGTCTTTGTTGACAATACTGATTGTATGATTTGCTATTTTAATAGTCTCCAGACCCGCAACTGAAGCCGAGGAAACGCTCGTGGTCAAAGACGCTTGCTTCTATATTCTTGGATTTTTTTGAAGATCGACACACCGAGAAAAAGTCGATAATTGAGCATCAAGGGCATCCGCGTTGTCGAAAGTTTTCGACTAAAAGGAAAAAGACCTTTCCAAATTCAGATCTTGCTGCTTCACCTAGTATTACCATCATATCAATAAATCCTCCAAAGCCTGCTGGCGGCGTTTGGGCGGATACACAGCTTCACACAAACATAACAGAATCTCAACAGTTCTCATCTAGTTTTCAAAACCCATGGACAAAACTTTCGCCAAGACCCATACGAGAGAACGAAACAACAGAACTAGTTGAACCGACCGAGCTTGAGGAAGAAGCCAAAGACTGGCTTGCTTCCTTGGCGACCGAAAATCAAGCCCGTAGAAGATCCGAACCAAGCTCTCGCTGCCAGTCGACACCTACGAGAAAGTCTCGCTCAGATTCACTGAGCAGTCCGTCACCTGCATTACTTCCCCTTTCACCGGATGTCACCAGGAGGTCGCGTTCGGGGTCTCTGAGTCGCTTAACACCACCCAAAATGAGTCCCATGTCTCCCGATTCACCACAGAAGGCATCCAATGCATTAGGAGGAGTGATACCAAGCTCCACCCTAATGGTCCCTGAGCTTGGGTCGAGAGGTCGAAAGTTCCGGGGTAAATCTCCGTGCAGCATATACTTTCAAAAGGCCAGTGTTGTTCCGACAAAATCGGAAGCGGAAGTGAGTCCAAGAACTCGCATGAGCTGAAAACAAAATCACACCTCAAAGCCAAGAGGTCCACATTTGTTGCATACCCACATCTGACGTTGAAACCCCGATATTATGGCCATGTGCCTGCAAATTTATCCGTATTTAACACCGTATTATCATTTTCCTTGTCTGAGTATCTCTTCTCTTATATTTGTTCTTGATCGTATCCTATCATTCTAAATGTATCCTGAATATCTCTTCTCTGACATGCTATATTTGTTCTTGATCATATTCTATAACTCTAACTGTACGACGGACTTATCATTCAAAGAGGTGGTTATGTTTTGAGTATCGGAAAGGACATGAAATCCCCAAACACCGAGCCATCCATGTAGCCTTTCTATTTAGCAGCAAATCATCTTGTTATCATACAAGCAGGAAAATCAAATTCTTGGTTGTGCTCAACCAGGATCATGCACCCACTTGATTAACTCAATTTTACCACCAAGGGCAGGCCAACACTGTACACTCAGATTACAAACTGATCACCAAGTCACTTACACATCAACCCAAGATCAGGACCTCTATCTGGAATATCCTTCCCAAGAATAGCATTAACCAACTGCCACACATAGCAATGAAGCATCCCAACAATCAATACATTGTAACTTGGGGAAACTTTCAATCTCTGGACCATATCCACAAAAACCCACACTTTTGACTCCCTAACACAGCATTTAATCTTTACTACATATAAGGTGCTTGTCATCATTTTCAATTTCCCTCAAACACCTCCAACCTGAGAATTCAGTACAACACACAAGACTTGCCAAGACCAGACTATTACATGTTCAGCAGATCAAAGTGAAGCATGTATAAAATTCTCCTTGGAATCCCACCTGCTTCTGAAAGACAACCATGAATCCCTAATTACTGCTGAAAGCTATGAGTTTTGTCACATTGATGTAACATAACTAAAGCATATCATTGGCCAGACCCTATAAAGCCAAAATCTGAGCAATAGCATAATGTGTGGTTATCTTCTATGTCTTGGAGTTGGGGTCTTTCATACAGTGGATCGATTGTGCTTCCGTAGTGAATAGTAAACTAGAGTGAGATGTGTTGAGAATGGTAAACAGGATGGTCAAAGTGGTTAACAAGACAGAAATGAATTTGGTTTCAAATTCTCACTCTCTTCCAATTTGTTTGGGTGTAAAGACTTGTACCCTTGTGATTGCTCACTACAGTTGAATCCTTGTTTCCGAAAATTCAAGGAGTCTGTGTCATCATAAACCAATCAAATCACAATTCATTCTTTCTTGTTTTTTTTAAAAATGTTAATTTGATTTCTTTCTGATTATCTAAGGAAAAAATCATTTTTAATTTTTTCAAAAATCAAGAACAATCAAAGAGAATCAAGTTTGATAACTATAGATCTCAAAATATTTTTCAAACCTCATTCTCAAAATCCAAAAAAAAACAACAACAAAAAAACCAATAATCAATTCAAGTAAGAAAAAGTAAGTATGAAATCCAAAAGAAAAACTTTGATAGAAAATCAAATTAAAAAATATTATAAAAAACCCCACAACCACACCTTTTGAAAAATGAAAATGATCCTCCAATATTCAAAACAACAACCCAAGCCTAATTCCAAAATAATCCAAGATAAAGATATATGTTTATATACAAAAAAAAAGACAATAGAGAAAAGATCAATAGAAGATGCGTTTCCAAAAGTTAATAATCTAGATCAAACAAATGGAAAACACAACAATCGAATGCAAAGAATAAAGAAGATGTGAATAAGAAAAAGAATGAGAGAGAGAGAGGAAAAAACGAGGGGATATATATGAAGAAGAGATTGGTAAAGCCTCTTTCTGTTTCAAGACCAAGCACAGAATTTGGTCTTGATTACAAAATCACATATATAAATGCGTATCTAGTTCTAGCTAGATAAGCCAATAAACGGTAACCGATCTAAATCAGTAAAGCCAAGATCGATCCCATGACTGTGATCCCTACGACCCCCTTGAATGAAGCCTTAATCGAAGTAGCATCACTAGTACTCATCAAATTCACAATCCCAGCTCGATCACTAATCGATTGAGCAAATTGAGCACCACACTTTCCAGTGATCCCTTGCCATAACTTCACTTGTCCCGATAAATATCCAGAAGCACGTAAACCACCGAAATGAGGTGTACTTTGTTCAAAAGCAATGTAAGATGCCATCACTGCAATCGTACAAGGTGTACAGAGTGCATTCTTAGGTAAGGTGGGACTCAAGAATAAGAATGCAAGATTGGTGGTCGTGAAGGTGGTGGGGTCTGGATGATCGTTATTGGCATAAGAGCTGGAGCTATTAGTCTTAGGCTTGGTGGAAGTGCCGTTGTTGGAAGTACTGTTGGTCAAGGTGCTATTGGTGATAGTACTGTTGGTGACATTGCCATTGGTGTAGGTATCGCTGGTATAAGAGCTGTTGTCATCGCGAGCTTTAAGGTGGGATGATCTGGCGATCGAAGCATGATCTCGGCGGTCGTGGTTATGATGAGCGTGACCAGGGGTAACAGCAGCAATTGCACGTCGGGTAAGACTACCACCAAGTTGAGTGACGAGTTTACCAGAAGGTAAAAGGGAGGTGATCATCGTACGGAAATCGGTGGCCGACATTGCAGGATCTTTACTGTCGCTTGAGGAATTGATCACAGATGAAGCGATAGTAGTCGGACAATAATCTCCAGTTTTAGGATCTTGTGCACAAAGTGCTCGCTTGTACTATATGGGATTATAGACAAAAGTGAGTAAGACTTCATCGATCTTGTTTGAAAAAGGGAGAAAGAAAGAACGAACAGGAGTCATGATGTATAAAACATCATAAGCCGATCGAATAGCAGGAATTCCAGCATGTAGTTCATCAGAACAATTACCCGAAAAGTGACTCAGGATTTCATGAAAAAGTCCAGTTTGACAACCATTCCCCGAAGCTGGACCACAAAGATCATGAAAAGCTGATTGAACTTGATCGGGTGTAACAGACGAAGCACCAGAAGAGAATGAAGCGGTCGCATTCATAAGAGGTGCAGTACAGGCTTTAACTTCAGAGTTTGAATTCAATCTAGCCAAGAATGCTTGACAGGCACCCGAGACTGATGATGGTATACGAGCATTTGTTCCTGGATTGAATTCAGCTGATGGGTTCCAATCTGAAGAGGCGGAGTTATTCTTGTTGGTCGAGTTCACTAAAGAAAGGGAAGATCAAAGAAATGAGATTAGGTTATAGCAATGGAAGAGAGAGAGAGAGAAAGACTAACATGAAGTTGAATTTTGACCGATGAGGGATGAATTCATGCTAGATGGCCATGGTGAATCAGCAGCCAAGATTGCTGGGATTGAGATGAGTAAGATGACCGATTTGAAGTACTTTAACATTTTGAAAAAAGTAATCGGAAGTGTGATTTGATAAATGAATGTTTGATCTTAATCGTTTGGGATGAAAAATTCAAAGAGACAAAGAGAGAGAGAGAGAGAGAGAGAGAGAGAAAAGGAAAATGAGTTCGTTTAAGAATGAAACTGCAAAGAAATCAGATTGGTTGTATTTTGATTTTTAATTTCAAATTTAATAATTAACTAAATATTAAACTCAAACCCCAAGAAAAGCTAACCTGATAAAGACAGTTGATGGTTGGATTTTTAATGAAAGTGGTGCTTTGTGGTTGAATTCAAGTCGATTTTAGAAAAAAAAAAACAGATCACAATTCGCAAAAAGAGACCTTCAGGTTCAGGAACGTTCCTTTTACCCTTTTAATTTGGGAACGATAATCGAGAATCGATTAAGGTGTTTGATTAGTGAATCTACATTGTAACTAAAACTAAAGTCCATTTCGAACCTCGATAGAATTTCGACCTGAGAAACCTTCACATCTTTATCAATTCATTCAATTTCAAACCTTGAACTCTTCTACGTCTACTTTTGTAACTTGAATTCAAAATTAATTCACATTCCAAGAAGTTCAACAAATTCATCATCACCATGATTTCTAATTCACATCCACTTCCATTCCTGAAGTTTGCTTTTGTGATCTTCGCAAATATGGGCTATGTACAGTCGTTCTCAGAAATGTTGGAAAAATGCAAAATCTCGAGCTGAGCTCGGGGTCCGTGCGCTGAGCAGGGACACGCAGATACAAACACTGACAAAAACTTTGATTTTGACAGGTATCTCAAGATGAAAATTCGTTTACTTTCCATCATACCTCGATGACCACACACCTATCTTGCCAATGGCCAGGCTAACGGACTGATCTCTTCAGAAAAACGGTGAAAACGTATGATTTCATGGTTAAGGGATTGTAACACGAGTCGAGGATCAGAGGAAGGATGGCATGGAGAGGACACAAGGGAGTTGAGGTTGGTGAAAGGGACACTGATCTCCACTCGACAGCTGCCATGACTTTTCCGTGACACATGTCATGAAAAAGTCACCTCCTTGGGACCACGACCTCAGCTCGAGATGTTGGATTTTTCCAACATTTCTGAGAACGACTGTACATAGATGGTCAGGAAACCCTATCAAAGAAGTTATTGAAGCAACGGTGTTGGAAAGATTGAGATCAGAGATATGGCATGTGGGAGAAAATCGATTTCATATCAACGTATGGTGAAATTAATGATAGCATTACGTCAGGATGAGCCCAGACCCGCCAAATCGGGGATACCCGCGGGACAGCCCGTCGGGTTGGGGGGTCGTTCTGGCCTTCGAAGGGTCGCAGAACCGCGGGGATTATCGGTCCCGGGAGTCGTTCTGAGAGTCAAAAGAAAGTGACTCTCCTCGGGGAACCCGAGGAAAAATCAAGCTGTAAAAAGCGGATAAATACACGCTTGGGAGAGGTTGTGCTCAGCGGTTTCTGCCGGAAATAGCCGGGGACTCGGGGATCCCCGTAATTTCCCGGGGATTTGGTAGTTCGTCGGGGGTCAGGGTACGGGAGCCGGGCTTGACCTATGAGCCAGAAAAAGCTCGGGGAATACCGGGGTCGGTCCTCGTTCTGACTTTTGAAAAAAAGTCGGTGGGCCGGGCAGCCCAGTCCCCGGCATTCGGGGGTCGGGGCTCATCCTGAGCATTACGTGCCAAGTATTAAATCTCTCGTGGGACTCTGATGAGTTTAGCTACACCATGGGAGGGTTCCGTGCCCAACTTTGGTCCGACCTGGCCTGAGATTGGCCGGACCGCATTTCGGCCCAGCGGCGTGGACACATGCCGCCATTTGGCGACCTGAATACCGTACATGATGCAGGCCATCATGAGCGGCCATTGGGCCACCCCCGGACCAGAGTAAAGGCAGACCCGGCAAACGCCCGTTACAGACAGCCGGAAGACCGGCGACCTGCAACCGGATGACCTGGTGGAGTTTGGGAACACTCTGAATCTCCCAAACGCACCACACCCACCATTCACCCATCATACACCCATCATGCCATCCGACCCATGTGAGTAACCAGCCAACCCTTTGATCCACCGCACGTTGGCTGATTCAAAGATACAGACATCGAAGCTGTTTCGTTAGACCCAGTCAACCCCCGATTCCGATGCAACGCTTGCAACACCCGCGGCATGGCCAACTACGAGCATCATGTCAGATCGTCTGCCCACCAGAACAAGGTCGCGAGGTACCTCTCACGCATTGCCGCCAAAGAACAAGCGCTGGTTGGATTAGAAGCACAAGAATCCAGGGGAATAGATCCACCGGAGGCCCTTGCCTTGGACGCAGGGCTAGATTTTGAACCTGATCCTAATCCGGAAGACGCAATAGGCGATCCGCCATCTCCCCTCACCTATCTCCGGTCACTGCAATCTCCTGACGTCCTTGGCGACCAATTGCTCAACCATCCCACGGATACTGATGATCCCGATGCACGCATCCGCTTCAACATGCTTTGAGAAGCTCTTGAGAACCTAGAAACACTCAATCTTGACAATGAGGACGGCGATATAGACAAAGAAGAGCCGCCTCAGGACGCAAATGTTGCCCGCGCACGAGCCCAAGAAGCCATCGAGTGGCATCCGTTCAAAAACAAAGAGGTGAGGCACATCATTTATGTTGGCATGACATAACGACTGACTTGGCGCTTCCATCATGGTCAGCAGGTCGCCGGTTTGCTCATCATAGGATCTCCTCGTCACCTACTATCTCGCTCACAGTACTTGTACATCCGTTCGATCTTACGCATTTGTGATGTGAAGCTCCCCGAATGGGGGACTCTGAGGGAACTTAAGGTCAGGCTGAAGGCCCGGCTTGGCATATCTTTATCCAAAAGAAGCAGTCCATTCCCATCCTGCTACTGTTACACAGTTCCATGAATATTTCCTGAGTAGCCATTGTGATATATGTAGTCAATATTTTGAGATGTGTGGCTCAATCTGAACAAAGTTACAGCATGTATTACACATGAACTTCTTATCTAGATGAGCAGAAAACTGAGCGGACCTGTATGTAGCTGATAGCTAAGGATTTACTCAGATGTTTGCACATATGTAGTGTATGCTTTATGGCTCAGATGTGCAGTGCAAGATGATTTGATGCACCATTCTTCTCTCAATGATATTCCCAGCCTAGGTCATGTTCCGACCAGGGAACATATTTAATGCTGGCAGTGTAAGGTCAGGCTGAAGGCCCGGCTTGGCATATCTTTATCCAAAAGAAGCAGTCCTTCAGGGATTCCCTTGTTCGGCCTAAAAGTTCAGACTATCATATCCAACGTAGGTACTTTTGAAGTATGTCCAAATGGAAGGGCGAGTGCTGAATGACCTTCGTTTCTTCAGGAATTGGCCAATCCATTCGTCAGTCCCCATTTGGTGTTCGTACCGGAATTGCCCATTGATAGTAAGGTCAACCGCCTCTCTCAATCACGAAAATGGCGTGAGTGTTACTCGGCCGACCTTCGCGTCCAAATGGTGGTAGAAAATCGCAAACACTTCTATATATACGAACCGGTGGAGCTAAAAACGGGCCAGCTTGCAGTTCCGATGTTTTTCTTTCAAGTTAATGACAAATTGCACGCGAAGTGTCTTCCTGCATCCATTCAAAATGATCTCAACAATCCGGACCATCTCATCATAGTGATACCACAAGAACCACCATTCGATTCAGAGGATTTTTACACGTTTGCACTCGAAGACTTTGCTATGCCTTTTCATGACATAACCCTGGACAACGGGCAGTATCTAAAGGACCTCTGTGGGTCTTTTATGTATCGTACGCACGCTTGGTTTAACATAGAGAATTGTGTACATTTATATATTTATATATTAATCGGCGACTCTCACTCACATACGCAGAACAACAGGACGGGGGCGTCGTTACTCAACCGCTTCGAAACCCGTGGCGCGAAAAAGCCGGAGGCAAAGTGGTTCGCCATGTGCCAATTACCTTATATTCGGACGATACTTCGGGTAATGTGTCCAAAAAATGGAACAAACATATGAGCGTGTACCTGACGCTTTCGGGGTTGGCCCCAGAGTGGACCAACCAAGAGTATAACATCCATTACTTGGCGACTTCGAACAGCGCAAGCGCACTGGAATTGCTTGATGAGGTGGTTGATGATATAAAGTCAGGAAACGGACCGTCCTTCTGATCCGTTTGTTTTCCATATACTGAGTCTCATGTTTTTTCAACCAGTGACCATGGCGAAAATGGATTTATTGCATACGACGAGGTTCTTCAGGAAGAGGTCTTGGTCATGGTGGTGGTGCTATGCCACCTCGGTGACTCCCCTATGCACGCCGAGATATGCAACACAACTAATCCCGCGAACACTTTGACTCCATGTCGGATGTGTGAGCTGAGGGTTGAACGCAAAGTCGACAAGGAGGATCAACGCTTTGTACGTGATTTTTTGGGTCTCGACGAACTCGGGCACAAGGTATGTGTTTTGCTGAGACCCTTGGGAGAAGGCACTTACTGAAGTATGAACGCAGGCGACCTTGCCAGCTCGCAGGTGGCATGTGACTCTTGAACGAACTCAGGAACTATGGGACCTAGCCCAAAAAAAAACACGAAGACGCTCGTGGATGACAAGGCCCGGGTTTATGGCCTCCGAGATCCGTTCAATGATTACTTTGTACAAAAGGTCCTTCACGCTCTAAAAATTCTACCGCCGCACGAGGTGGAGTCGCTGTGCAACCGCCTGAAAGAAGAGAAGGGTCTCAAACTTTTCAACCCTATGTTGAGGCTCAGAGGTGCGGTCAAGTCTTTTTCATTTGTGTAATAGCTGTTCTAAATACATATGTTTCCTAATAGGATTTGACGGTCACATCGACACCCCGCTGGAAGTCCTTCATGTGGTGCTCCTTGGAATTGTGAAATATCTTTTTCGCGACCTAATGAAGCAACTGTCACCGATGAAGCCCGGTTCAGAAAAATTCAACAACATATCGGCTCGTTGGCGCGCGTTCAACTCGCGCGGTTTGAATAGCCCTCCTGTGCAGTCTCTTAATTTAATTCAGTACTATAATAGCTTAGTTGGGAAAGACTTTCGGACTGTCCTTCAGACAGTCCCATTTGTGATGTTTCCTTATCTGACCGTGGAACAGCGCCATCTCTGGCTCTCTTTATGCCTGTTAGGTTCCTACATTTTCCAAACGGAAATAACCGATATGACAGTCTACCTCGCCGAACTGGACAATCATATCGGGGTTTTCCTCAATCAACTAATTCGGTTTACTGCCCAATGGGTCAATAAACCGAAATTCCATATGTTACTTCACTTGCAAGATTCAATCCGTCGATTTAGACCCGCTTCCCTTTTTGCTACCAAAAAAATGGAATCTTTCAATGGCCCTCTGCGAGACGCTTCAGTGCACACGAATCATCAGAGCCCCGGCCGTGACATCGGGAATACTTTCATTACCTCGGCCATTCTACGATTGCTCATTTCTGGCTCGACTTTTTTTGATAAGGGCCTTCAGGCCCGGGTCACTGCTGGGCCAAGACTCAGATCGCTCCTGACGTCCGTGCCTGAATTGAAAAAATCGATGGGACTGAATGATAACCCCAAGGCAGTTTTGCTCATTCAAGAAGGCCGTCAGTGTGTCTTTGTAATGCCTTTGGCCAATGTGACCCCTGACGCCCAAGTGGATACTCTCTTTTAGGTCGGATGAAGGGGGAAGTCGTGCAACCACCAGCATTGCCCAAATGCGAACCAGGTTGGCCATGGGTGTGTTATGAAAGTGTCACCCTGGCGAATGGACAATGTGTGCGCCCTTTGGATTTTATTCTGGTGAGCAAACGTGTGCTCCCAGTGCAAAGTCACCGCCGGCGCCACTGACCCACGTTGGTTCAACAGCTCAAGGATGAATCATCGGTGGCCCAGGTTCAATCTATCTGGATCCCTCAAGGTAAATCAGCATCCCACATGGTGGTAGTGTTGAAACATTGTAACAAAGGGCAGCTAGTACCTTTCTATGGAATGCGAGAGATCGTATTGACCCGCGATCAATACGCCAGGAGTGTCAAGGCCAGTGGTAACTTGATCCTCTTGCCCCAGTTCACTGAGATTTATCATGCAACAGTGCGTATTGATACGGGATCTTGGTTGGTTTCCAGGTACTAATGACCGTACTCAACGTCCAACATAACTGTCACGGAGGGAAGTGCGCCGTTACGATGTCCGGCACCAAGAAGATCGAGCGAAAATCTTGTGATGTCCAGGTTTCGGCAATCACTCATTCGGACACAAACTCGTACATTCTCAACTCCGCAGCGCATTACTCAGGAGAGATCCATCGCAAGATCGCAAATATCAAACTTAACGCAGTCACGCCGGCACAATGGAATGAGACCATAGCGCATGGTATCAACGTATGGAAAGCTACACCACGCCCCAAACAGAAAACCCAACCCGCGGAAGACGCTTAGAGGCCACCTTTACTCATTGCCATCAATCATAACTTGCTCACATGGACTGACTACATAAATGAAAGCATCTTGTATATAGGACTAAACAAGATTATCACACATGTTTTTCCCTTCGTAATGGAATGAAGAGATTTGAATGCCCATGCTAATACGTGAAGCTCGATCTTCCTAGTGTCTATAGTCCGGTTCCTGTTTCCCCCAAAATGTATGGGTCAGCTTGCGGACCAACGCATCAGAAACTTTCGTCCGACATACCTTCAAGATTCAAGTGACGACGCAGTCGAAATTTGGCAGGGTGAGCCTTTGTACACGTTGAAATTTCGTCATTGAGAGTGGAAGGCAAGGTGCGACGTATCACATCGAGTGCACATCTATCTATTACGAGGCCAACGGCTGAGTGAATTTGTGGATGCTTTGAAACCAGGTAGTCCTCCACCCCTGTGATATATTCAATCGCCCTCCCAATGTGAGCCATCCACGAGGTCCAGTTAGAACCATCCTCTTCTAAAGCATCGACCTCTTCGAGGATTTCTTCAACGTCTTCATATTTTTTGAATACTGCCGTGACGATTGAGTAATCGTCATATTGCGCTTGTCGAACTGCTGCATCAATTGCACGACGGAACATTGTAACCTGCAAGCTGAGGAACAAGTGTGGGATAAGGAATGTGCTAACAGCACATAAAACACTTGACGGTTCACGCACCAAGTTGATTTCGACGTTTGAGAAATAATCAAGCGCTATTGGACGATGAAAGAGATGACAGTTTGATCAAGGCAACTCCCAAACTCGGGGGACTCAAGTGCGTGATTGTTTTATGGGCCAGATAACAAACAACTTGCCGCAAAGCGCGTGTGGCACCAAGCGCACGCCACCTTGTTTACGACCTCTCCCTCCATCATCCCAATTCGGTGCTCGTAAACATCGCCCGACGGAAATTAGTCGAAACATGGACCCCGCCCCATTCACTCCCTCTCTGCCCACCAATCCACCGGGAGTTCGAGGAACCCTTTTGGTCCTAGACCGAAATCCGCGTGTCTTTAGGCTGCCTCACGCTCATTGGTCGGCAAGAAAATTCGCCAGGCACGCAGCCGCTCAGCAGACAGTGTATAAAGAGGGGGGTTTGTTGGTCTCCAGGTCGGTCCCCTCTCTCTCCCTCGCCAAACAAAATTCACCAACTTTGCTTGTCTTCTGTTTGATTTCTCTGGGTTTGATTCTTCAACCTCCGTGTCTCTTACAAACTTTTTCGTGCTCTTTCCCTTGATTTAATACCCAAACACTTGCAATGTCTTCATTACAAAACCGATCATTCGGTGCGTCTGGCGCTTCTTCCTCTCACTACCGCTCCCTCTCACTACAACCCCAATCTCATTCCCATTCGTTTTCAGGAAACCTGAGCCAGGAGAATGGTGGATCCCCTGCTGGATCTAACGCCCCTCGCACCCCGCTCATGGGTGCAACCATCCGTGGCCTCCAACAGCTGGGAGGCTTGCGAGGTAAACCACCTACATCCTGTGTCCTAATATCTCCCTGGAATGCTCATGTATTGTTTCCTTGATCTATGTTCACAAAGGCCCAGGTGTCAGAGCTACTTCTGTCTCGGGCCGCACGCGAAACGACCGTTTGATTTCACCCCGATCTCGAACCCCATCAACATCTTCTGTCGACAGACGTATGGAAGATGAGAGTTCGCAGGTCTTTGATCTAATTGATCAAAGATCTTCCAGACCCCTTGGGCCAAACAAAGCTGTTGTCTTTGAGGATGCTGTCTCCAAGGCAGGTCTGGACGCGGTACACCGCGAGGCTGCTCTAGCCAACTCCGAGGTAAACCATTTCATCACATATCAATCACGTCAGTATGATTTTGACCATCTCATTTATGAATTAGGCACAAGGTGCTTTCCGTCACATTGTCATCTGTGTCGGTCAAAGTCAGATCATGTTCGACATGTCGAACTTGTCCGCGAAGATAGTCAATATTTCCAATCAAGTCGCGGGGGTTTTGGAGCAGGTCGAAGCTGCTTTGGTTAAAGTGGAAAGCATTTCCATGAAGGTTGAAGGTATCATTGACCACGTCACAACCCTCACTGAGCTGGTTCAATCTGGCCCCAACGTTCAGGCTACTCCCAATGCCGCTTTAGGGGGCAATCCACCGGTGCCAAATGGTGAAACTTGGTCCGTGGCCCCCGAACTGAGGGTAAGCAACAATTTGATCTCTTCGCCCTCTTTCTTTCCGTACCAAGGACCTGCTGACCGGGGTCAACCACAGGCCGCGATCATCACCACAGCTCACCGCTTCATAACGCAACCCAGCCTGGAGTCCTATACGTCTTTGGAGACCCCCGAGCACGAGTGGCTTGCACACTCGCTGTTCAATTGCATCAAGGTGCGTGCGAGGTTTGCTCTGATCCAACCTCTCTACCCAATCTCATTTCCTCCTTCTTCATTAGACTGCTGTCCGTCAACATGCTCCGGTCACCCATTTGCTTCCTCCCCAAGTCAACGGGGTAAGTGATATCATATCAACTCGGACTTACAACACCGAAATCAAGAACGTGGCTAAACATATTCGTGAGAGGCTTCATCTGCTGGTGAGTAACACATTTCCCAAGTATGAACCAGTCATTCCTTGCTAATGTTCCCGAACAGCTTTTGACCGGCGTTTACGATCCGAAAAACCCGGTTGTGCACGGTGCAGTTCCCAACCTCAAGACACTTGTGCATCGAGTGAGTGCTTACCATTGCCTGAGTATGCACAACCCCGCAAATACTTATGTTCATTTGTTGTTTCTTTACTCAGATCGCAATCAAATTAGGCCAAGCTGGTGACCACGTTGACTATGAGTCGGTTTGGGCTCATACGAGCGAGCTTGCTCGCTGCCGAATTGCGTATCTTGTGGGTGACATGCTATGCGGACTTCCTCGTTTCACTATGCTTATTTCTAACTTGATTTCATTCTTGTGCCATTAGAGACGCGAGGCCGTCCGTATCTTTCAAATCGGCAGGGGTTCAAGCTCAATCTGGGCCGCTGTGGACAACCAGTTGCATGATTTACGTCGCCGAGGCAATGAGTATACCGCAGCGTAAGTCATCTGTCACTCTGTTCGGCATGTTGAGCTACTGGCTGAGGCTTTGGGGCGTGCCAGGTTTTACAACATCGTTTATGAGGATGATTGTTCTGCGTTTGACGGCCAAACCCGGTTTGAAACCGTTTCCGAAGTGTCGGATTTCCGGTTGCCGGTGGAAGAGGAGGTCAACGCGGCCATCTTGGTCCAAGCTAACAACGTCGAGGCAGCTTGATGGGCGTAGGCCAAGATTACGACAATGATCACGCCTTTTCCAGTTATGACCGAACTCACATATCACGTCCCCTTTGCCCGTTCTCTTACGTATCCCTTTGTGTGCGGATGTCTGTTTATGCCTGGAACTGCTTTCCCCCCAATGAAAATGAAATAAATTCCTTGTTTGGTGCTTGACTGTGTCTCCCTGTTCAATCCAATAGTCGTGAGCCTGCTATTGAGCTGTCCCTTCAGTCCCCGCACGCTGGATACGCACCTTGAAAGGGCACGTGATGACTCCCCGCACCTTTTGCCCGCCGGCGACCATGGGGGTAGGCCGCCGTCTGCTGGTGTTCTTTCAGTCATGTGGCTCGTTTGAGGCGGTTACGCACCGGCCCACACAGGCCGTCTCCAAACCGAAAATCCAAGGTCTATCTGTAGGCCGCCCTTCCCTGCAGACGCGGGGTCGGTCTTACAACGGCCTGGCTGGCCCGACCAAAGGCGGTCCAGGCCCTCCGGTGGTGTAGGTACATACATAAGCTTACAAACTGCTTGGTAAATTCTGACAACACCCTGGAAAGCTTCAGTCAAAAGCCAAAAACAAATGATGATTTAGATTTCACAATCAATGTAAGTAGCTAAAGTGAAGCGAGAACAAGGTTATAAGTGGTCATAAACGTATTGTAAAGGCAAAAACAAATGATCATTTATGTAGATTCCACGATTGATGTGGAATCTCAATCTCAGATTCAAGACAGATCTGAGTTTTGTTTGAGACTCCAGTGTGAGAGTCTACATATGCCGTAGTCGTGATAAGATCACGTGACTACAATAATTCAAGGTTCCTAAATGAAAACCCTGGGGAGCACCAAAGAACCGGGGGGGGATTTTCTGATAACGTGATGATGATAATATCACTAACAATGTGATAATTCTCCACTGTGTGGAAGAGTGGATAGGGCAACTGGCAAACCTGAGAAGAATAAAATGTGCATGGATATGTGAGACAGCTCCTTTCAAGAGCTTACAGCGTACACAGAGCAATGTTTGCCACTTTGGTGCTGGTAAAGAACCAGATTGAAACCCACATAAAGAACGTACAAATTGATGAAAGGGTCAGCTTTTGTTCAGATTCATGTATCATGATTATTCAGATAAGACTGACATGATTTTTGATGATGATCACAAATTCTAGCTGAACTGGGTTTTGAGTGCTAATGATACTACCATTAAACAGACCTTGTAAGGCCTTGAATCCAAGAAGTGATGTTCTACTCATTTTTTTAAAGTGCATTTAAGCATATTTGCATATATTTAACACCATCAGAATTTTGGAATGAAAAGACTACTATTTCTTGGAATGACAGCCAATGAGTCTGAGCAACATGTTTGGTTGGCTCAAGGATGCACATATACATTTTCTATAGTTTTTTTGTTCCAGTCATGTTTAGCTTCACATAGGTTTTCCAACCAAGGCTTGGACCTGGCCCAATCTGAGCTCCAAGAACTAGGCCAATTTGGGCTCTTTTCTTGGCGGCAGACCTGGACCCGCCCTGGAAAATAGAAATCTCACCTGTGGCAAAGTAACAAGGAGATTGGTGATTTTAGGCGCATTATATTTGCCATCATGGAAATTAAAACTCTTTCCCTTCCCTTTTTGGGTCCCTTTGCCATCTTGCCGAGCCTCTCAGAACAACCTTTGTCACCACCAATGCCTCAAATCCCTTTGTTTGAACTAGGGCTGTGACATGGCCCTGAGAGTGTGACAGGGCGGCCCCAGGCACTGCTTGGCCCAGAGAAGACCCAGAGGGATCTGGAAATCACTCAAGGCCAATCAGGGCACACCTTGAATTGGATACAGGTGCAGATACAGGGGCAGAAAGGGGAAATTTTGACAGGTGTTGGAGGATTGAGTGTATTGTTTTTTTATCCAACCTGTATGCATCTACTTGGAATTTCAAGAGAGCTACAGTTGGTTCTTGATGTAAGTATATCAATGGTCAACAGAAAGTCCTTGCACATATTGTGCAATGCATACTCACAAAATACGCATATATGCCTATTTTTCCCCAAAAGAAGACAGTGATGTCTGTAAGCCAATTGCCTCATGGGATAAGCATAATATGCTGATTTCTTCTAAAAAAAATTAGTCAAATGTTCTCATGCCAAGTTCTCCGCTTAACAATACAAGACTCATTGGGCTAATTGCAACAAATTGAAAAGGAGAAACAACACATCAGTACTACAAACAAAAAAGAAGACAGATCATGAAAGGTAAAAAGTATTGAAAAAAAAATTCAGACATGTTCTCTAAAGCATGAACACATCACCATATCCCAGTCATGTTCATCCTGGTTCAGTTCATGATCCAGTCCAAACTTAACTGGTCCCTCTCCCTCGCAAAACCGAGTGTTTGCAAGGGAGCGGGACGTGTTCAGTTTGGACCCGGTCAGGGCTTCTGCCAGCTCGATCTAAGCATATTATGCTTCCAAAGCCAAAAACTTGAGAAACATGCTCAGAGGCAGTATAATTGACTCTTTTTGTAAGCATATTTCACAAATTTTAATGATTTGTTATGTTTTAGGCATTATGCATCAAGGGTTTTGGTTTTAGCAGGGAGCACACATATACCAAAAAAATCACCAAAAATCCTATGCTTGTAGCAAGATATGCCTACTTTGAACTTGCTTACATCAAGAACCGACTGTACTGTCATTCTCAAAAAGCTTGTCAAAGTTTTCCCACAAAACTCAAGCAGTTTGGCGCAGAATTTTTGGCAAGCTTTGTAAGAACAACAGTATAGAAACCATAATAGACACCATTAGTGGCTCTCAAAGTTGACCCAGATTTGAAAACCCAGTTGCCCCAGTTGACCTTTTGGAAGTGAGATGTCATCAGATGTCAAGTTGATACACAAAGTTTCCACCAAAAATCAACTGGGTCAACCAGGTTTTGTTGGAACCGGGTCTCCTTTGAGAGCCACTATATTTTTTTGGGCAGCCACACGGTTAGGGCCGCCAGAGCATCCACAGGGCTGTTGGGATTGCTTTCAGTTTGTGTCAGTGCCCCAGGGTGCAGACTGCTTCTTTCTAAGAAAGTGTTGGGCAAAGTCAGCCAGCTGGGGCCAGGTGACAGCCCCAGCTTGGAGCCTTTTGGCTGGAGCACACCACTCTGAGGCCCAAACGGGCATCCAGAGGGCCAAACACAGTGTCATTTTACTACTCACTGGCAGGCTAGTGAGTACAACCAACACCGGAACCGCTCCGCAACGCTATGGATTTGGTCCCATATTTGTTGCGGAGCAGAGCCTCCGCTATGAGCGGGCCCGCTATCAAGACGCTATTTGATAGAAAAATCTCTGACGAGATTGCAGAGCAATAAAACACTCTTTTTGTGCTATATAGCGCGCTATGAAGGCACCACTATATGTTATATAGCACACTAGATAGATGACCGGGGGCAGTTAAACGCAGTGTCTGATCAACAAAGTAGCCTCACTGATATTTTATATGAGAACAGGCAAGGAGTTGATTGATACACATCAATTCATCTGTTCACGTTACCTTTTCAACCGGAGCAAGGGTAGTGCGTTGGTAATTGGTAGCACCAACATGTTTCAATCTCGCAATCACAGTGAATGACCCAAACATATCAATCATTCAGAATCAATCAGACCTTTGTTAACTTTCAATTCAGATTCAGATAAAATTCACAATTTGACATTGTCTTACGTATGGTCAAGAGATAGCCACCATATTTTGAATCAGTCCAATGAAGCCAAATCTAGACCTCATATCAGTAAATTCAATTTATCATTTTTGAAACTTGAATCAAATCAATCTGATTGGATCAATCATCGCCATCAACAAAGTTATCTTAAACCTATCCTTTGGTCAAATAATCTAACCGATCATCAAAAATTGACTCAGAACATTGTATCTTTCAACTCCAAAAATAATTGAATCTATTCATAAACTTCAATTTGAGTTCCGAAAAAACCCTGTTACAATATCAATATCTCAATTGATTAAATCAAGATGGATTAGTTTTCTTAGATCAGCTTTCTGATCAGAATTATAAAACTCATCCTGATTTGACAACTCAATTAATTGACAACTCAAAACTTGAAACTAGAAGGACTTTTTATGGTGATTATTGGGATGTGAAATCACAAGGTGATCACGCTACTAAGCTGTGTGAGGATTAGAAAAGAAGGTATGAAACTCATTAAGTAATATTTGGATTCAAATTGAATAAAGAATGTTGAGTGGTACGCGAGTTAGGTCCATCAACAAAGCAGCTGACGGGCCTTGAAAATGTAAGTCAAATTAAGTTTTGATTGGGAATAATCAGAATTGATTGTTGAAACGACCAAGTGAAAAGCTGAGGTTCAGATATCATCAGAAATCAAACTCATCATTTCTTTGGGGTGGTAGGAATCAAGAATCAAGTGCCATGTATGACTTCAGGGCATTTCTGGGTTCCCTCCGCTATATAGCGCAGTAGACCCACTCTGGGTGGGTTGCGGAGCAAAAGCTCTGCTATGAGACTTATCCCAAGTCGTGTGCGGAGCGGAGGCTCCGCTATATTTATTGGTGTATATAGCGGAGGCCCCAAGCGCTCCGCAACCGCTATATGGAGCGGAGCAATTCCGGTATTGGTACAACCACCTCAATCCAATCTCAAATCAATGACATTTCAACATCAATTCAATATCAATGTTTGGCCTACAGTAGCAGACAAACAACCTTCCGGAACAAACTGAAGTAAAGTTTGGTTGCATGTCCACACATGCAGATGTCAGAATGTCTGGAAGGTTTGAGTGATTGCAGCCCATGCATATCCCCCACTCAAACAGAATTGGAGGTCAAACTGATATTGAACTGACATCAAATTGAGATTGAGTTGAGGTGAATGGAACTCACTGGCCTGCAAGTGACTAGTAAAATGACACTGTGAAAAAAGTGCAAGCCTGGCCCCCTCAGGTGGCCCTGGGTCCAGGTCCAAGCCTGAGTCCCATCAATTGCAGGATACAAAGTAGAATCCGGGCATGTGCCCGGCTTTGTGCCCAGAATCATCTTGGCAGTAAATTTTGATTTTCTGGGCAAAAGTCTGGGCCCAGAATTCAAATTTACTGCCAGAAAAAATCTGGGCACGAAGCTGGGCACATGCCCGGCTTCTACTTTGTATCCCGTAAATGTCTATGTTTGGGACCAAACCTGTAAAGAGTCTGTTCTAGTCTGTTCTAGTCTGTTACTGTCTGTTCCTTTTGTTCTTTCAAAGCTGTCCAGTATAACACAGCAACTTGACAGCCCTTGAGAGCAGCCAAGTCTTTTCGATGGCTGAAAATTCTGAGAAAAAGTCCAAGACTTGGCAAAACCTGACCATTTTCATCAGGGACCTCCACAGTAGCTTTCCAGGGTCCTATGATGACATCTCTCATCTCTCAATTTTAAGTACGTACATAGATGTACCAGAAAAGGTGTGGTATATTGATGACAGGGTCATTCAAAAAACAAAACTTGCAAGTAATAAATCATCACTTAAATACTTGACCTGTTACAATGTTGGTCTGGCGTATATAAACTTTCTTGTTCTATATGTGAGGTAGGTATTTCTCAAATCACTGTGATCAGGATATTTCAAAACCTATATTTTCAAAGGTCTACACTGATCACCTATGTAAACAGAAGGCAGTAAGTGAAGGTGTTTTGAATCCATGATCACATGTCAGATTGTGATGAAAATGATTGATGGGCTTGGAAGACCTTTCTTAAAGAGGGAAAGGTATTTCTTCATATTTTGATCAAAAGTGAATCATCATTGAAATGGATTATTTATATATGTTCTTGTATACTATGTTTTGTAATCTTTTGCTTACATCAAGTATTCTCAATTCCTTTGAGCAACCATGAGGGAGCACAGTCAACAAATATCCAGACTTGTCATAACTCTGATAAGTTCAACAAATATCTGAGTGCCCCAGGGACCAGATAACACATGTGCTCAGTCCACCATTGCCAGAGTTCCTACTATGATATAATGCAGGCTGCTATGTAGTAATCCAGATCTTCTAGCACAATGCTTCTATTAGTACAGGAACAAAGGTGCCAGGCAATAGTATCCTATTTCTACACTATATTTTCATTCAAATAAAATAAAATCATCGGTATTACTATCACATAGCAGGGGTTATTATTCTTTCAAGGTACTGATTATGTAATTCTTTGATGTTAAACACTGAGTGATGAAGCTATCAAACCTTACAAGTTTCATTAAAAACCAATCAAGAACTGAACGCGATGCTGAAAGGTCTTCCAAAATACATAATTTGATAGTTGAGAATGAGAGAAATTAAAACAAAACAAAATGGCTGATACGAGAAAACATGAGAAAAATACAAAAGAAAGAGAGTATCAAGAGGGTTCCAAAAGATTAGACAAGAGCAGCATGAATAGGTAAGAATGACAAGAAAATTGATGAAAAATGATTTGAATTCGTCTTTTCAAGTCAAGATCGACTGAAATATATACACACATAGAAATTGATAAAGGTGCTTAACCACTTGAGAGGTTTAATAATGACCTTGACCGTGCTCTTGGACTATACCACCAAATTGACTTGCTCCTGAAAACTCAGTACCCATGAAAGAAGCTCTATTCGGTTTGGCCAGTTTATTCTTTCTTTCCATAACTACATCACTAGCCATTGTTACAACCTATTCAGAATTCAAAATCATCTCATGAGTTTTCAGATTGTCTTTACGTTTTGATAACGAAAAAAAAACAGTCAAAAGCATTTACAATCTCACGATCTGTATCCCATTTGAATCCATCCCCAACCACATCTTCTTCATACCTCTTCATGGTATATTCAACTTGTCTCAATTTCAACTTACGCACATTGAATGCAAACAAGAAAGGTCCCATTGATGTTACCACCGTATTCTCCAAAGAGTCTGGTCCATAGTTGAATCTGTTGCGTACCAAATGATCCAAAGGTAAAACTTTCGTCAGAATACTTTTTCTCAAAGGTCAGGAAAATTGTATTAATGACTGTATACTAACGTGGCCCTTCTGAAGCTAATTGGTATCCCCATATCATATATCATCGCTCGATGCTCATGTTTCAATTCGACTCGGAACCCATCGGGTCTATCATCGGCCGGAAAACTTCTTTCGAAACCAGTGAAACCTTTCCTTGCTCCCTCAGTTTCGATCACCAGGTTCACAAACCAGAGGTAAGTGGGGCAGGTGGCAATCATATAATGTCCATTTTTAGTAGTATCTACGCCTCGAACTGGGTCCTTAAGCTTTAGTAGTGCAGTTTTTGCATTTCTTCCAATGACAGCGTCGTATAATCTGATATCTCCAGTATGAGACCCAATGGCGACCTGACCACTCTCGGTTGTAACTGCACAGGCAAAATCGACCTTGGTTTTGTAAGATCTGGTTTGATTGTTGACCCGTTTATTACCACTGATTCGAGGGTCAACAGTGTAGAGACTGTTGTGGGAAGTACCAATGAAGGTGGCTTCAGGATTCATCTGTGCGAACTTTGTTTTAGGCACAAAGGACGTGATCTCAGTTGAATCATCAATTTTCCATTCCTCGACGACTTTGCCAGTCGGAAGGTCAAGACTGTAGAGCGAGTGGGGGTTGTTTGCATCTTTCAAAATCATCGTCATGTCTTGATGATGGAGCTACAAGAGAGAGAGATAGTGTAAGGATTAACAGAGTATGAAGATCAAGAATTGGGAGGGTACTTACCATCATGTCTGTCGGCATAATCCTTCTTTTACCGTCCGGAGTCATTAGGTCTTTAGCAGAACCCATGAACCTGGAGATGGGATAGAGCTGCATCAGTGCGAGACTCGGAGATGACCCAAGAGATCAAGCTTCTTCTTACTTAAGCTGCTTGCGATCATCGGCTTCATTCCTAAACACGCCGATCATATTGCCACGCCGAACAAACGATAGATTTTCTTTGTAGCCAACCGCAAGTCCTGAGTTTTTGTGATTGTCAAGAAATTCGGAGAGTGCTGGGTTTTCCTCTTGGTTTTCGCCTGAAGCACATAAAGGAGGTAGAAAGAACGCAAAGCAAGAGATGATGACATGAATATCAGCTGATCTTCATAAATTATATCAATGGTGTACAAACCATGAGAGACGTCATCTGGCTCTTCAGCAGCCACTTCTTCATCTGAAGCTTCGGCCATGTCGACATCTTCGCCTTCTTCTATAATCACGCCATGTACTTGTCGATTCCAGCTCCTGGTCTGTGCTTCAGATCGTTCATAGCTACCCAATCCATTATCTCTGTCATAGACAGCCCGTCCAAAAACTTCCTGGGCACGAGTATATTCATCTCTGGAATCCGCATCATCATCCGGAAATTTCAAGAGCCACGTATAAGAGCGGGTCTCGGAATCGCCCGGAGCAGTGTAATGATAATTGAATTTGATAGCACCCTATTAAATCATATCGCGGTCAGTGAATGTACTAGCTTATTAAAGGTCGCGAATCACCTACCGCTTGAAAGGTGAGACTTTGCTCTTTCCCAATCTGCGTGCTGATCAATGTGAATGGCTCACCGGTCTGCTCGTCAGGCCCGGTCACAGTCAACCAACATATTTGTTGGTCTTCTGTCTCTGGACCAGGAGTCCAAAGGGAGGCCTCCACATCTTTCCGTTGAAGGTAAAAGCCAAATAAGGCAGCATCAAAGAGAAACAGATGGCACCGTTGAGCCCAAGTGCAGACGAGGGTTCCGGACGAGGGCTGAGACGCAGAGTCAGTTTTGATTTCAGCTGGATCCATTGGGGCTGGGCTTCCATCAGGTTGTTGGTTCCCGCGATTTTCTACTGATAGACTACGTCTTCCTTTAGGATTGGTCTCCGTGATGTCTGCTGGAGAGCGGTTGGTGTCCTGAGGTGCTCTTGATGGACGAGGCGGGGAAGCAGGTGTCGAAGTAACCGAGGTATCGGCCGGAGTCTGATCTGCTCTACCCTTCCCTTTTCGGTCAGGCGTGACTGACTTTTTGACAGCGGCTTGAGATTTTACATCTGGGGTCTCCTGCTTCGGTTGGATGGGCGGGGTGTCAGATTGAGGCTGTAAAGAGGCTGCAAGCATCAATCCAGCAAGTTCATCTTCGGAGTCATCATCGTCATCATCATCTTGAGCGCCACCGTTGGAACCGGCTTCTTCATCTTCTTCATCATCCTCATCCTCATCCTCATCCTCATCTTCATCTTCATCTTCTTTATCTTCATCTTCTTTATCTTCGTCTTCATCTGCTTCTTCATCATCATCTTTATCTTTATCTTCTTCATCTTCTTCTTCATCTTCTTCATCTTCACCCTCATCTTCTCCATTGAGAGTGTCACCTGTTGAGCTGGCTTCATCATCATGAGCGCCACCTGCGGAGCTAGCGTCGTCATCTTCTGTTTCTGATGCCTGAGACTCGTGCAGTACCGCTGACTCGGCGTCCGTAAGGTCTTCGGAATCTGAGGATTGATCTCTGAAGAGCGGTAGATCGGGGTAATGGCGCGCTGGAGCCGCAGGCTGGTCGCTGGGCAGGGTGCAACTCGGAAGCTTCAGTTTCACGGGTCGGTGGATTGGACAGAGTAAAAAATCGACTCACAGTACCCTAAAGATATCGAGCTCTTCGTCTGGTACTTCCGAGCTATCTGCTCCATTAAGCCTTTCCCACTAATCAAATGTATGCGTCAGAGGTATGGCTCCTCGCGTCATATTTGCTGCATATCGGTCAAGTAACATACCATAGAGCGATATATCACGTTTTCGAAGAAAGGTATTTTGTTTGAATCAACATCATAATGATTCATATCGACAAGAAATTCGTATGTGTTTGGAAACTGGTCGGTAGACTGATCGATCCAAGTAAAAACTGTATAGGTGGTCAACTCTTGATCGGTCTCATCCGTACTTTCAAACACTCTGAAACAAATGCTCTGATCTATCAAGAATGTCCTTTCGAATTCTTCCACTACATGTAGTCGAACAAAACAGATAAGGTAAATTGATGGTGAGAATGATCATATATGCTATCCAATCACAAACATTCGTCCCCTAATTCTTCACCCCCAGCCAAGACGCGGTTGATCGCCAATTCGAATTGAAAAGGTTCTGATGTTCGTCGAATTGTAGCCTCTGCATCCAGAAAGCTATTCCAAATGATAGAGCGCAATGTGATAGAGAACTTGGTCAGACCAAAGTATTACTGTAAATAGTCTATAAGAATATTAACTGACATGCACTTCCTTTCGACCTTTTGAGCATATCCAGGACGTAGGATGTCAAGTCGACCGCCTGGTAAGTTGATCAACAGGTCTGAAGAAACCTTCGATTCTTCCTCTGAGACGTGCAAGAATCATCAATATCAGGTAAGGTAATGATAATCAAATGAAGCACCTGTTGAAGATCCAGAGATCACTTTTGACAAATAGAAAAACAAATCAGTATCAGCGGATCGAGTATTTATCGTTTTTGACTCCTATCTCGAACGAAAAGATGATAATTACAATTGCGCATCTAAAGTTTGCAAGAAAAGCCAATCAGTGAGCAAGGTCTAAGATTAGGTATTGTTCTCAAAAATTCGGGGACTTACCATTTTAAACATGATGATGGAGGTCTCTTGGGTTAAATATGAGATTCTTTTTTTTGGTATGAAAGGTGTACGAGACCGAATTTGTCAAAGACATGAAGAACTCGACGCATGAATTCAATAAAACATCTCCTCGCTCTGACAAGGTCGGGTTTGGTCGGATCAGAGATACAACAACCCGGTACCGCGACTGTGAGGTGATCTCCATCTCGAAGTCAAGAATGCTGAGCTGAAACTGAAGTTCTCAAGAGTTTCATTGAACACTTTACTATGAATCAATCATCAAATAATCGTACCCTCATTCATCGTGTCTTCAGCAAGGAACACTCTTTGATACTCAGAGGAGACGGTCTGAGATGGATCGAAGATATGCTAGCGCACTATAAAGTCAGCCCTGAAGATATTGAAGATACTCTCAACACACTCGCTACTGAGTGCGAATCGGAAGTCACCCTTAGAGGTCTTTAACAATTTTCTCTTCAAGCCTTACCCTGTTACCTTCAATTCAGGAATATGGAGAATTGCTTGGTCCAACCTCTCATGAGATATATATCCTCGTCTCTTTTTCAATACCTTGCAGGATTCCATTCGAGGCTGAATCAGACGGTCTTCGGTTTTTTGTGTCTTTTCCTCGATCTCGTCTTTTGTCCATCGTTGGATATGTGCAGACGCTTCGGCTGTTGTAGACCAACACATACTCCAGACTGTTTACGATCGTCTCTTGGCACCCACAGCTGAAGAACCTACCTTAAACGCCGATCATGAAGCTGACTCACTAATATCAGAGTCTCACACCTTCAAAGTCATCGATGCCTTTCAGATACCTAGGCTCACTTGGTCTGAAGATCGTAAAATATTTGAACTCTTCGAAGCTGGTAAATCCAAGCCCTCGATTTTGGGTCAGCCCATGAGTCGATCACTTTATCTTCGAGATCGTTATCACGTCATCAAACAGGTCATCTTGCGCAACGAACATTTCTCTCCCCCTACCGTTGCAGGAGGCGCTGGTGCGGAGGAACGTGAAGAATACATGAAGGTCAATCCGCGATCATTATACACAAGTTGGCAATGCAACTCTTGATCACTCATCTGACCACTACGCAATAACAGTTGACTAGTACAAGGAACATGCTTGGTCGCGCTGGACAAAGGTTTTTACTATTTGGTATGTTGAGTAGAATGCAGGATTATTCTTACTGTCTAGAAGATCTAGATGGTAGGGTTAAACTTGATTTATCCAATGCTGTAAGTCCATGCAGCCAACACCCATGCACCTCGAGCTCTGGCGCGCTGATTGACTTTTGCTTCCCGTCTCGTTAATCCAAAGACTCCAGCTGAGGGATTTTTCACAGAAGGATGTTTTGTCTTGGCGGAGGGTGAATATCAGGCAGATGAAAGTTTTCGCGTCTTGGAGATTGGCCATCCACCCTCTGAGCAACGTGATGTTTGCAGGTGAGCACCGAGATAAACTTTGCGATCATTGAGGCAAGATTTCCCTCTCATGATGTTTTCTCCGCCCTGAACAGAAAGCAATTCGCTCACATAGACTTCACAGGAACAGGAGCGCTTCCGTTGAGTGAAGAAGCGAAATTGGTCAAGGCTGAATCAGCAAGCGATACACAATTTATAGTGTCAGTACCATCTTCTCGAGTGAAATAACATAATCTCTCACATAAGATTTAACTTTATGTCCCGTCTGTTGTTGATAGGATGTCGGATTTCTACCTTGATAACCCAAGTGTACTCATCAATTTCGAAAGAATCTTGGATGGTTACGAGGACCAATTTCAATCGTCTGGAGGAGGAATTCGGCCGCCCCCTGTATGGGTCTTATGTGGCGACTTTTCGCAAAAACCGTTCATCTTCGATGGTAACATGACAATGGCTTACACAGGTAGGTGTGATATCTGCAGAACACGCACCATACAGAGTTGGCGACTGATTATTTTGTGACACTTGTGCATGTCTGTCTGCTTCGTACACGCTGGGTGATAGCGTTATTCACCAAGTTGGCCAACTCTTTATCAAAGTATTCTAACATCACCCCGTACATTCACCTGGTGATTGTCCCCGGTCCACACGATCCTTGGAGCTCAACCACACTGCCTCGTTCCTCCCTCCCCCTTCCAATCGTCAAACCTCTCCTTGCTTCAGCCAGTCGAATTCCAAAGGAAAATATTCATCTTGTGTCTAATCCATGTCGGATTAGATGGATGTCACAGGAGTTAGTGATTTGTAGGGAAAACCTTATGAGTAAGATGTGTCGGAACCTTGTTAGTGAGTCTCTCAAGGATCCTACTTCAGCTATGGACAGCGAAAGAGAAGATATGGCCAAGTTTGTGAGTTCTTGATCATCACGGCTGCGAGTCTCATACCAGTTCCGAAGTACTGATGACTTTCATGCACGGGTGTGATGTAGTTGGTTCAAACAATATTAGACCAAGCTCATTTATCTCCTCTGGCACTCAACGTCCGACCGGTTCTTTGGGAATTTGATCAAGCACTTCGCCTCTACCCCATGCCCACAACGGTCAGTGTGTGCATCAACAAGAACACTTCTTGAGTGGATATGCGTGCTGAGTTGAGGCTCTATGGCCATAAACCTGGATGTGTATATACTACAGCTGGTACTTGCCGATAGCTATCCACCTTATCGACTGACATATGAAGGATGCCATGTATTTAACCCTGGAAGTTTCGGAGTAGGCTCCAAGCCGATTTGGGCAAATTATCACGTGGCAACACGTACAAGTGAAGAAAGGTAAGTGCCAATTCAAGAGCTCAATGACGATAGCTGAGTCAAGCAGGCACTGATTGTTTGATGTTTCCGTTCTCACCATCCGTCTTCTCCTGTGGCTGTGAATGATGCCCCTTCGACCTAACGCATCAAACAAATCCAACATGGGGTCTTAATATAGTGAGCTTCCAAGTTGATGATACATGTCTTGGTCTTCATCAAATTATCTGGCATATGTCACATGTATCACATGTAAACAGTGAAGAAGTGTAAGAACCAAGTCTGCTGCATAGATGTACCAAGATTCTGGCAACTCAAAAGTGATTGATTGGCATCAGGAGGATCGTGAGGTCCTTTCAACTTTGCACGATTCATCCACTCCACCTCTGTGATTCTGTTCATGTGAGAACTTGATACCCTGCCTGTTCATATTCTAGATGGCTGCACCCCAATTCATAGCATGGAGTACAATTAGGGAACTGGCATTGCCAGAATACAAATCTACATAAATGGTAGCTGTACAACTAAAGAGGTTGGAAAGGCAGAAGTGTTGTGGATGCATCCTCCTGTTCTGTCCCATCATTTTGCATGTTTTTCATATTTTCACACCCATAGTGTATGTGAGGTTGGAAACTTGGGTTGTGCCTAAAACTTGCAGCAATTAAGAATTGACCTTGTAAGACTGATAAACTCATCAATCTCCATCCAATACCTTCATTGCCTGCATGATCCTAACCTAACAAAGTCCCTCTTGGCAAGCAAGCCTGCAAGAGAGGGACTTATGGGTTATTCACAAAATTTGGTGTGTGTGCAAGAACTTTTGGCTGGGGAGTTTTCCAACCCACCATAACTTCTTACCCTTCAAATAAACAGTCTTTGGATCAAAGAAGAGTCGTGTGTGCCTACTAGATGTGCATACATTCATGTATCTAACTGTGTATTTGATGCAATGATTGCAAAGCAATGAAATGCTAAAGTTTGCAAAAAACCAAAATCTCTGAGCAAGCTGTCCAACCTGTCAAAACTTAAAGCTCAGACCAGACAAAATGAAATATTACACATAAACCCATTTTTCAAGTCTTTCTGTAGTGCTTTCCTGAAACCAGAAGATAGATTGCAAAGAAACAGTATGTGGAGGTTGTGCGGGTGCACAGGACCTTTCTTCAGTCCAAAGACTGTCTATTTGTAGGGTAAGAAGTTATGGTGGATGGAAAAACTCCATAGCCACAAGTTTCTTGCTCACATACCAAATTTTGTGGATAACCCATAAGTCCCTCTCTCACAAGTTGCAGGTTTTCTCACTGAGAGGGAATTTGTGAGGTCAGTGCATGATTCACAAGCCACTGTTTGGCTCTCATCAAGGAATCAGTCATTTCCTTCAATCATTCAGTCAGGTATAGTGAGGAAAATATGGAGCAGGATCTCAAAACACTGACATTATTTCTCATCTGGCTTTGGCACCTTGACCATCTCTGGCTTCCAACACCAGTATCCAACAGCTGAGACAAAATATGACACCCTTTTGAATTTTCAAATTTTTATAGACATCAGCCCAATCCTTGGTAATCTTGGACCAATTCTGTGTTTCTAGATTTTCACAAACTTCCACTGTCTCCCTGTGGGTCACCTTAGAACCTGAATAGTATGCAGAAGTATAATTGTTGCAAGAGTATTGGAAAACACAGGAGGATGCAAACATTATTGTTCCCTATCTTCCAGACTCATTGTACTGGATTTCTGGGACTTTTTTGTGGTTCTGCATTTCTAAACTTAGGTGTAAATGTGTATTTGGCATAGTGTGTTAATCAAACTGATGTCCAAGCCACATTTTGTTTCAATACCCAGCATTGTCAGCATCCAGGAAGCTGTCATCTGAGATGTCCTAGAATGTTGACCCCAAGAAGGAAACAGTCTGAGGAAATTATGCAAGGGTTGTTTTGGGCCAACACATTGCTTCTAGCTTTAGCATCAAAGTGTAGGCTAGCCATTCAAGCACTCTCATCACACAGCCAGTTGTATGGTAGTCGTACCCCAGTCCTTATTCCAGATATTGCCACAAGCATGAAATCCAAGTTCTTTGCCCCAATTTTTTGGGGGGTATGGTCTCTTTTAGTCTCAATTCTTCTTTGAGTAGCTTGGAACTGAACCAAGAACTCTTTTGTACAATGTGCAGCATTGTCTCATACAGGTAATGGTGAGGTATGTTTTATGATGTTGCTTGCACAAAACTTTAGATTAAGATTGTTACCTCAACTTGATCATAATTTTGTAAATAGTGTCATAATCTAATGATTCCCAAATATGATGATCTATTACAACTTCAAATGAACAAAATATGAGATGCTTAAGACAAAACCCAACTTAAACAAATCATCACATCTTGAACCATGCTTCAATTGTTAAAACATATAAAGAAACTCTAATAGTCCTCTGATTGAATTCTAACGTTTATTTAGCTTTACTAGATTTGCCCTTCCTTTGTCTCAATGCTTTTTCATCTTCACCAGATGATGTTGATGATGATCCAATCAATTTCTTCTCTAAATTAGCAATCGCTTCTGCTTCTGCTTTTTCATCTTCAATTGCTTTCAATTTAGATTTTTCAGTTTCTTCTATTCTTCTTCTTTCTTCTCTTCTTTCAATTCCTTTTGTGACCATCGGTCTCGGTCTGACATCTGACAAAAGGTTCTTGGCAATGATTTCCATCAAGAATGAACCACCAAAATCAAGGAGCATGACAATACACAATTGAGTTCGGAACTAATATTGATGGATTTAGGTCAAAGTGAGTTCCAAACAAATGATCAGTATCATTTCAACTTTTCTTAAAAGTCACCCGTTCTTATAGAGTCACGATCAAACACGGGGTTCACAAAATCGGACTTACGCTTGTTGGCATGTCCACCAGTTGTAGCCATCCATTAGCCTCCGGTACAAAGTTTGTTGCACCACAAAATGCTACTGCTGCGGCTCCCAGTAATCCGTAAAAGAGCGGTTTGTTTTCTTTGATGTCCTCCCGGAACGGTCGGCCTTGGAAGTTAACTGCGAATGTTGCTACACTCTGACAGGTCGACAAGAGATATATAGCGCTGTTTAGCAGACTTGGCTCAAATTCAGCATCCAAATTGATGTCTTTCGATCGACTGTAAAGCCTCGGAACCATTGATCAGTCGAGCTTTCAAAATGAGGTTCTAAATGGTCAACGACGATGAGAGACTCACGGCGATGTCTTTTCACACAGTGCGGTAATGTAGATCAACGCTGCAAGATGGCAGAAGAACTGAGCCATCACAGTCACCACCACGTATCCATTGAAGATACTACCCTGTGGACGCTCCTTTGAGAGCCTCTCAACCGGCTGAGACAATAAATCCATCAAACATCTCGTCAAAAGGGCCATCGAGGATTGAGATGATACATACAATTCCGGAAAGACTTACCTTAGCACGAGATATACAGAGGAAACATGCCGACATGCACATGCCCTGGATGGTCATTTGATAATCACCAAACTTGACCCCGTCCAGATATTGGACACTCAAACTGTAAGCTGAGATGAGACAGTTGGATGCTAGGATTTTGTACATCTGAGTTGTAGCCACGAGTGTACATCTACCCTGTCGTATGATAGTCGAGACAGCGGCAACATGTGACAGTTTTGATGTGAAAGGCGCCGCCACTGAAGCGTCACCCAGTTTGATTTGAGGTGGTCCGCCCGAATCTTCTTCCATGTCGGCCATTTTGGAAGTGATGTCGCTCAAGTTGAACTGTTTGTCGAAAGAAACACTTGTTCAATCGTGTCATTGATTTTCAGTG
Organism: Melampsora larici-populina 98AG31; assembly: GCF_000204055.1. Classification (NCBI taxonomy): domain Eukaryota; kingdom Fungi; phylum Basidiomycota; class Pucciniomycetes; order Pucciniales; family Melampsoraceae; genus Melampsora; species Melampsora laricis-populina. The sequence goes on from NW_006768777.1 coordinate 1,293,832, forward strand.
GAGAAAGGGATATTAAGTGTGGCCGATGAATTACCTTTTCCATTGGGTTCGCCTTACGCGCCTCATGGCCACTTTTCAGTGCTTTTTGTTGAACCTCAACCAATTCTGGGTAAATCTGTGCAAGAGGAGCTGGTACAGAAGGCGGTGGCTGGTTGAGTCTTTGAGAGATTTTCAGTTGAGTCTCCCAAATCTTTTTCAAACGCTCATTTCGCTGATGTTCCGCTATGGCTTTCAAATCTTCGGGCGAGCCGTCCAGCAATGCTACACCTACATGTGCCGCCTTCAAGGCACCTACATCATTTGTACCATCACCAGCCATAAGAGTGACATAGCCGAGTGATCGAAGGGAAGTGACCACCATCTCTTTTTGAGAGGGTGAGACTCGAGCATATACCCATACATTCTGGACTAGATCGTGCCAATTGGGTGTCGTTGAAAAGTGCGTGACCGCCGTACCGGTCATACATAAGTCGTAGTCATCAAGTATCTTGCGGTCAATCGGCTTTGCAGGGTCGGCTGGAATAATCAGACTATCATCCACAGTTCTCCATACCAGATCTGAATAGGTAGACACGTCTTTATGAGAATACGGATACGGGAAATCAGAGAATAAACCCGTCTACAGTACCTGTATCACTTGTGGCATTCTCCCGTTTGTCAAGAATTAAGCACTGCCGATCTACAATTTCGACCTCTCGAGCCACATGAACGGCCGTCAAGGGGTTATCGCCGGTGATCATGACACACTGTGCATCAAAACAAGTCAGCAAAAAAACCTGTGGATGATGTGTTCAAAAGATAGAACTTACCCGATGAGATGAGTCAGCGAGCATTTTCAATGTCTCGATCGCATCCGGCTTCAGAGGGCAAGTGAAAACCAGAAAACCGGCAAACACAAGATCACGCTCGACTTGATCCCGTGTGAGGTCATTCAATTTACCGACCCCACTGATATCCATAAATTTGTAAGCCAAGGTCAGTACACGGCTTCCACGACGCGTGTAGTACTTATAAGTATCCTCATAATGGGATGGGACCTGAGCTATCATTGTCTTAAGAACTTCAGGTGCGCCTTTGACAGAGACCATAGTTTTGCTTTGTCGATCAGGCATCATGACCGTTGAGACAGTAGACATCCGCTTCAGCAGTGACGAAAACTGAAACCTGCGACGAATTTGAATCGACGCGCGATGGAGGGGCTCAGTCGAGGATGGGAGAATAGTGTCTCCTAGATGTGGTAGAACCTAGGTACGTCAGATGTGATCGGAAAGGGTTTGAAAAGCTAGTCAATTTGCACCTTTAGTCAAATTCCACCCAGCAGCATCGATTGTTGTTTTTTCCATGGGATCACCGATGACACCATCTTCGAGGAGTACAAGAGCATGGGCTGAGGCGAGTGTAAGTGTAGTCTCTAGATTAGTTTGATTGAGCGGCACGAGTCGCAATAAGTCCTGCTGACTACAAAGAAATGAAAATCAGCTTCATTAATGGCCTACTCATTTGCGTGCTCGATGACGATGCTCACTCGACCCCAACCACACCTTCTACCATGAGGTCTTCGCCGGTAATTGTTCCGGTTTTGTCGAAGCAACAAATATCGACCCGACCCGCGGAAGGAATTCTGAAGGGCTCCGTGCAAAAAATCGCTGTCAAATGAGAAACTGTAAATGGACAACATCTAGTGGACTTCACAAATGATTGAAAAATCACTGACCATATTTCGATAGCGCAACCAACGAAGCATTCACAGCCATGGATAGTTCCATAGGCAATTCTGGTGGCACGACCGAAGTGATGATGATGACACAATCCAAGAGGAGCTTGGAGCGCTTGAGGTTGCGCTCCACTCCCTTGACCCATACGTAACGACTTGCAATGATGGCAAAGAACATGAGGAAAGCCAAGAAGAGAAAGCTCTCAAAGTTATTGGCCGTGACTTTTTCAGTGGAAAAGATCATTGTCCGGACCAATTGACCTTGAGTGGTACCAAATCCTGTACGTAAAACGGTAGCTAGACAACCACCATCGGGTGTAGTGATGTGTTTTTGACCTTTGACAGCCTCTTGAGGTGTCACCTGTAAAATCTTTGTACCACCAAATAGTCCTGAATTGCGATCTGCACCGAGGAAATCCAAGCGATCTGAACCAGTCCTCAACTCTACAGATTCCTTCAAGAGCGGAGTTGATTCACCCGACAACATCGCCTCACTTGCAATACAAGAGCCACGTAGAAGCAGTAGATCGCATGGCACACCAGAATCTTCCTTGGTCCGCAATACTGACACAAGATCACCTGGTACAAGATCTTCGGTTGAGATCTCAGCCCACTTTCCACAACGATAGACCTGGATCATGTAAGGCTTGATCGACATTGTGCGAAACTCATTGAGGGTCCGAAGACGTTGGAAGACCGTAGTACATTCAAAGACAATGAGCATGAATAGTGTGAATAAGCTGTAATACCAATATTGATCGAGAAACCAAAGTCCGACGGAGAACATCTGAAAGACGAAGAAGGGTGCCTGCATGTGTTCACCCAAAAGCTCAAAGAAGGTCGGTACGGGGATATTGAAAGTGTTTTTGCCATAGAGTTCCTTAGTCAAAGCTAGATCTGTCTCTGTAGCAATTCCGGTAGTACTATTAAAAGTGGCTAGAGTAGGGTTCTGGTCTGAAGGGTAAGCCAACAAGTTGAAGGTGTTTGTTTCAGGGGTGTAGAAGTAATCGTCACGTTGGTATTCGATGAATAGAACAGTCTCCTTCTCGGGTTCACTCGCTTTGGAATTCGGCTTCTTGACAGTTCGCTGAGAGCGCTGAATGGGGCAGAAGGCAGGGCTACCACGATTAGGTTTAGGGATTGCTTTGATGATATTAGCTGATTGAATGTCTGCCACCTGAAGAAAACAACATAATATAAGATAATGGGTTTGAGAAGGTATGTCAGGAGATTCAAGCTGATCACCTGCCAACACGTTGCTACTTGTCTGATACGAGTACTCCAACGGGTAGAGAGCCAAGTCAAAGCATGTCCGCCAAAGACGGTGACACAAAGCAGAAAAGTCCATTCCTGAGACTCGCCATCAACTGATCGGAGATATTTGTCATACCTGAGGAAGTGCAGCTCAGTATTCGATTTTTTCGCAAATACTGGTAGAAAATCAAACTCACTCCACAAAATAAGCATAAGCTGCTAAAGGATATGCAACTAAGAATGGGAAGACGTAGAAATGTGTGATGAGAGGCCTAAGCTTCAGGAGAACAACGGAATCGATGTCTGAGGAGACTATCTTAGGAGCGGTAGAAGACCTGATCGAATCGGAGATGATTGTGAGTTATAAATCTAAGATTGAGGTGAAAGATAAAAAGAAAAGAAATAGAAAGAAAGAAAGAAATGCTGATGGACTGACATGATGATTTGAGTGAAGTATTCTTGAATTCGATCGAAGTGGTAAATCCACTCTTCCCTCTTGACCCGATTCACCTCAAAAATCTGATAAACTTACACAGATGTTACATGTGCATACATACATACGTGGCAACATATCACACATGCTCATGAGTCGTGACATGACTCTCAATTTTGCATCACAGAAGCTCATGGCTCAGGCTGACTCTGAGTCTCTCAATGGGTGTTCCAAATCTTCAAGCTGAGCAAATTTGCAATATCAAGAAGGTAAGCCAAACTCATTCAGAGGTAGTCTGAAAGATCATGATTGAGTTCATGTTCACGACTTCATGCTACATTGTGATGCGCACACGGCAGATTGTTGCACGATGTCCAAACTTGCAATGCGACCCAAAACCAACCAGCTTGAACGATTGCCATGACATCGATGGTTGAAAGAAGCCTTGGTAATCAAAGTCACTGAACTAGTCTTAGCTAGTCAGAGTCTGACTCCGACTCTGACCTTCAAGTTGCGTAATTAGTTTTCAATCTCAAGAATATATATGTCCATCTCGCGATCACTGACTTTCTTTCATGACCCCTCGTCACTTGACTCGTTTCACATTAGTCTTAACACCGCCAGCGGTATACATTTGTTTATTTATTTATTTCAAACTGATTTATTTCAATCATCCTTGGTATTTTAACAATCCATCCTACTTCTGTGCCTCTACCTTGCACTCCACATATCATCGCCAAGCGCGGACGACAAACTTCCTTAAGCCAATCAAAGGGTGAAAGTAAAAGATGATTAGTCCCATGCTCAATCAACCTAACGCCTTGACTTGGCCTTCCCCAATTAATAATCACAACTCAGGTGCTCCTCATCAATCCAATCTTACTGACTTTCCTTCCACGAGCTCCACGTCCGGACTGAAAATGGCACCCAATAGGGTAATTCTTTATTCCTCAACTTACAAAACCCCTTCCATACCATCACTGACATCTATAAAAGTCGCATATGTTCCTAGTACCGTTGCTTGTGGTTTACCTATTATCTTACATCCTGTTCGTTGGCTCACCTTCGTAATCATAGAATCGTGACTAATTTGTCCATTTTGTATTACGCATCTCAGGCAGTTAGGCTTCCTGGGACGCGGAATGAGCATTTGTTACCGCTGTAACGCTGCGTGGTTTTTCAAGAAGGATCAACGTATGATGTATTCAATATGGCATCAAACTTCACAGATACCCACTAATCCTATGATCTGATATGTCAATCTTTTCTTCCACACACTCAGGCGGCTTGATTTTACCCAACACTCGCTTTTTGATTTCACTCTGCAATATTTTCTTCGTTATTACTCAGTTCACCGATACTATCTTTCTTGTGATGAGCGCATTGGGACCACCTGTGAGCAAATTCGCTTACTCCATTGATTTATCAGCAATGTCCATTTATCAATTACTATATGCTCACTGCTCTCTTATGCTCAATCAGCTCTACGCAGAAAGATACCGCATATCTGGTTTTGTATGGTTCACTTTATGGTTATCTGGATGGTACGTTCATTGTTCTCAAAATCTCTCAGAATCTATACTCATGTTCATATCATCTCAGGATGCTTTTGTGGGGCATTGCTGCATGTTCTATCGTGATTGCTTATAAAGGAGGCGGATTTGTCGCGAGAGTGTCATCAAATCCAGCAATGTCCAAGCTATTCAACACATTTTTCATTGCAGTCGCAATCTTTGTCACTATCAGTGAGCCATGCCCATTAGTGTTACATCCATGCGAAGATTGCTGACTACTCTGCTTGTATGTTCACAGCGCACATAGTGACATTCGTTTTGACCGTTGCAAAGCAGGTGGCCCTCGCTTCACAGATCCAGATTGTTCTCTCTCAGCCGTCAGGCTCAGCGACTTCTGAGACAGCCCCAACATCGATAGCTCAACGGATCCATTCCGCAATGGAGCTCGCATCAATTAGGGTATGAGTCATTTTCCTGTCTCGATCGCCCCTTCTCGCTCATGATGTATGATTCTGCCATCCAATCTTCCAATTTCCAAATCAGGCAAGCTTTCGGGAAGTGATCAGATTGATCTTCTATGTATGTCACTTTTTAGCAGCGTATATCTAATCATTGACCTCGCAGCTAATCAAGAATTGAAACATAGTTGCGACTCGCTTGGTCTTTATTTTTGCTTGCGGTCAGTCTGACCTCCCTCAAGTCTTTCCCCAATAAAGTCTTTATCCTAAAGCCCTTTGTACACCACCTTCTGTAGCTGCTGGTACCACTTGGAATCAGTCTCATAAGAATGTTGCAAAAAGTAAAAAGTACAACCCAAAGCGAGAGATCGGGATCATGTTTTCAAGTCATCGATTGGGAATCAAGCACTCGCAAGGGGTCCAAGAGCAGTGAAAAAACATTAACCTTAGAAGAATCTAGTGATGATTTGTCACTATTCAGTAAGTCTTCTAACAAGCCTGCAAATCTCGGAAGCCAAAAAACTGGGACTATCACAAACGTTGCTTTGGTCTTCCTACATATCTTGGTACGATTTTATCCTTTTATCTATGTGCTACATTTCACATCTTTTATCAAAAAAGCCGTTCACTTACTTCTTGTGACTGGAAATCAGATCTATGTATTGATTGTGATAGGCTTCGCTCCGTCCCTACATTCTTCGCAACAAAACCTTCAAGAAAAAGCAGAAGCATTAAAAAAATTAGCTTATGTTTCAAAAGGACTATACGCTATTGTCGGTCTTTGGTCTAGTTGGATATTCCTACGTCTAACACGTGAAATCCAATCAGGAGAGAATCGAGAAAAGAGCATCAAAAAATCTTCTCTTACCCCTCATGGTTCATCACCTAGTTATCGTTCGAATAGGCCTTCTATTCACACCAGACCAGGATCATCACCTACGCATACTTTCAAGCAGCTATCTTTGTTTCAATTCCCTGGCAAGTCTGACCTTACACCACCATGATAACATTTCGAGAAATTATTATAATACACTCAATACTAGATTCTACTGAAACCAAAATTCATTTAAAGAACCTTTAATAATTTGTAATTACATTATGTATATCAAGCAAAAATGTAGAGATTTTCATCACTCTCGCAAAGCTCTTATCAGCATACAGGTTTCAAACATCCACCCTGCTTAATAGCCCATTGAATCCCAAACTTCCTGGTGCAGGCAGTGCACTTGGCCAGCGAAAGCTCCAATTTGAGAAATGCACACAACTCCTGGTCCCTTGATCAGCTACATGGACAGGTCCTATCAATCAAGTACATTGAAACAATTGAGTCATAAATGATTCTTATAAAATTCGGTCACATTCTTTACTTTCTTGAACATACCTTTTGAAGAGGCTTCCAGATGACAAAGCAACATCTGTGTCAGCGAGCTACAGTTGAGCCAGCCACGACATGATGAAGTTGCATATCAACTTCTCAAAACAAAGGTAATCAGACCATTAAAATAGCTGTACTGCCTCCTGAGGCAATGAAAACTAAAGAGTGACAATCATTTTGTACTGAAACCACTCATTTTATCCGTTCATTACATTTGGTGACCTCCCAGTTTCCTTCATGAGGTACCGCTAAATATATCCTTGGTCCCTCAAAGGATATAAGGTCTCAATCACCTACCCGTCGTCATTATGCATAGGCTCATTTTTAGATTGTACGGATCAAGTAAATGAGAAATTCATGTATCCATCCGCCCCTCTTGAAACGCTTATAAGTAGCTTATATATAAGTTTCATTCCAAAATGTTGGGTGTACTGGAAGTCGATTTGATTAGAGTTATAAGGTGTTCTTCTCATTGCATTTAATCTGCTTCTCATGTATCAGAAAATGTGCGAAACTGTATTGCTGTATATAGAAATTAAAGAATCGACAAAGTATGTGTTTAAAAAAGTGTAGCCTGATTTGTTTTGCAAACTGAAAGTCATAAGCATCTTCAAGCTATATGAAGTTGACTGTAACCAAGCAGAACGACTTGATACCGATTCTGATTATTTATGACATGTGTTCAAGTTGTGTGAAATTGCCAAGTCTTGTCCAGCAACGTTCTTTTCGCAGTGCGATCTTAGTCTGATGGTGGTGGATGGTGAGTCGTGACGTTATTTTGGTGCGTACGGATCGCAGGGGGGTTCCACTCATGCTTGATAAGTTTAACTCATGCTGCATGTAAGTCATCCTCTGTGGATATGGCGGCATGATGATTAGCAAATGTATGTACAGCAGCCATTCTCATCACACAAGACTTCATATGAGTTTAGGAAAAGAAATCTTTACGAATCTCAAGGTCAATGAAAACCGATTAATAACTGACTAGACTATTGTGTGATTTGAATGCCAGGGCTTCTCTCAACCTACAATGACATCGCAATCAACCAAGCCGGTCAATTTTTACAAGCCACATTGAAAGTTTTGACTTCCTATGATGTATCTGATTCTGCCTTGAGCGTAGCATATACTATTATTTCTTTGTCAAAGATTTTCATTCTTACTTGGCATTTTACCTTGCTATCAGTTTGTATCTCGTCAGTACCATCGTAATCTGAGATTCCACCTTCAATTTAATAATTAAATCCAATCGTCAAGTGTGAGCACCTTGACTATTCACCCAAACCAAAGGAGAAACGAAACAGATGCAAGGTCAAATCATTAATCAACGCTACGCCACCAATTGGCCTTTCTCAAGCAATTACGACATGATCAACAACTCAAGCATCCTCAACTCATTCAATTCTACTGACTTTTCCTCATTGCTCCCCGAGTCAGGACTCACGGAGATCGACTCATCTAGGGTAAGTCTTGATTTTTCGATATTCAAATCACCTTTCATAATATCTAAATCACTAATATCTTCGAAAGTCGTATGTATGGGTAGTACCGATGCTTACGGTCTATCTATTATCCTACATTTTGTTCGTTATTCCATCGTTATATTCCATGTAATCGTGATTGATTTGTCAATTTTCATATCGCGCGCTAGGCAATTAGGCTTTCTAGGACGCGGGGTGACCATCTGCTACCAGCTTGATGTTGGTTGGCTTTTTAGGTGGAATCAACGTACGTGGTATCGAAGCCATATGAGATAAATATTCGGACATACTCACTAATGTCTCTTTCCTTCTACAAATGTAGGTGGCTTGATATTGCCCAACACTCGCTTTTTGATTTCGCTCTGGAACATAATATTTGTCACCATCCAGTTCACTGACACTATCTTTCTCGTGATGGGCGCTGTAGGACTCACGGTTCGCATATTCACTTGCTTCATCAATTTATCAGCACTGTCCTCTTATGAATTCTAAACTCGCACTACCTGGTCAATCAGCTCGTCACAGAAAGATATCGAATATCTGGTTTTGTATGGTATACTCTATGGTTATCTGGATGGTACGTCCATTATTATTGTTTGTAAGATCCCACAAATCATACACTCATGTTCATCATAATTTCAGGACGCTTTCCTGGGGAATTGCTACATGTTGTTTTGTCATCGCCCATCAAAAAGGCGGATTCATCGGTAGGATGGTATCAATACAAGTGACCTCGAAAATTTTCAACGCATTTTTTATTTCAGGCGTAATTCTTATTACTATCAGTGAGATATGACCATCCCTTTCGAAATCACATGAATGACACTGACTCATCGACAACAATGTGTGCACAGCACATATAGGGACCTTCGGTTTGATCGTTGCACAACAGCTGGCTATGACTTCGGAGAAGGGCAGGCTTTCTCAGCTTTCAGGCACTTCGTTCCCAGACGCGGAATCAAGATCTCAGCAGTACATATCTTCCGTCAAACTCGAATCACTAAGTGTTTGAGTCATTCCCTACCTTGATCGCCAACGCCCACTAATTACTCATCCTTATGCAACACTCCTTTTTCATCCTGTTCAAATTAGGCAAGCTTTTGGAAAGCTGTGCAATGGATCTTCTATGTACGTAACTCTCTTTTTAACATTGTATTCAACCACAATCGCAACTGATTGAGAGTCAATTTATAGGTGCGGCTTGGTTGGTCGGTGTTAATGCTTGTGGTGAGTCTGAATCTGAACAAATCATTGTTGAATAAAATCTTTATCCTGAAGAATGCTCTACTTCATCCTATATAGCTGCTGGTACCACTTGGGATCAGTCTCATCAAAATGTTGCAAAATTTGAAAAGCACAAAAGACAGCGACACGCCAGAACCTAGTCTTGAATCGCCTCATCGAAAGGCATCGAAGACCATTCTTCAAATCGAACCTCTGCGCAAAAATCGCTCTAGTAGTGATATCGTAAGTATTCATAACCCCTCCAACAAGTCTGTACATCTCGGAAGTAAAAAAAGTGGCACTATCACAAACGTTTCCTTGGTCGTTCTACACATTTTGGTATGATTTCCATCTATCCTCTTGCATTTTGTCATCTCATCAAAGTCATTAACTTGCCTCTTGGGATCTGAATGAAGATCTACGTATTGGTTGTAATAGGATTTGCTCCGGCTTTCCAATCGTCGCACAAGGACATCCAAGACAAAGCAAAAGAATTAAAACAATTAGCTTACCTTTCTAAAGGACTTTACGCCATCGCTGGTCTATGGTCGGGTTGGATTTTCTTACGCCTCACACGTGAAATGGAATCAGAAAAGAAAGTAGAATTGGATAGAAATCTCTCTATCTCTACCAATCGAGGTTCATCACCTGACCATCCCTTCGATCAATTATCCTCGTACCGATTTCCCGTTAATAAAGCTTCTGTCACACCACCATAACATTAAATAAATACTCATGATACACGCCTTAACTATATAAAACCTCCTATAATCAGAGTCTGAAACCTTTACCCTAACAATTTTGTAATATGTCGATATGTATGTTATATTAAAGAATAATGCACAGATTACCCAACATCGCAGATCATAAGTATTGAGGCTGTTCAACAATGACTACCTTATCCTTACCGCACCTTGGATTAAAATCCCAAATATTGGAGAGACTTCCAGATGACAAAGCTAGACCGACGGAAGCTGGCTCCAGGTAAGCTAGCCTTGACCCAAACACTTCGGAATCAGAAACACCGGAGCACTTATCCTCAGGAGAGGCAGACTGAAGAGATCAATGGAAATCATAAAGGGTTTTCTGCGAAAATAAATTTGAGCATCACAATTGCTTACAGGGTCCTTCATTGCACCTTTTGGAAATGTAAATCAGATCTGACCATTCAAATATGTTCACAATCATTACTTATCATCATGACCTTTCTGAATCCATCTATGAACTGAAATAGAGCCCACTCTGTTCATAGACTCAATTGAGACTCGTATCTTGATTTAAATCTCCTGATATATCCCACTTTGACATTTCACTCCAGAAAGATTGATAATATCAAATTCACAATTTTATATGACTTGGGCACTTGTGTAGTTTTGTACTAATCTACCATGCTAAAACTGTGCAATCATGGCTTGGATTGGTAGCAGAAAATTGAATTATGTAAGCAAACAATGTGGCAAAATGTGGCAATTGGTCAGCTATGCAGACTATCTTTATAAGATGCAGATTTCTTGGTGATCTCCATGAATTGCTTGCTATTGGAAAATATAAACTACAGCTGAATAAGTGAAAAATCATACATTCCATAGATCATGTGATCTATAGAGTCAACTTTGTTCAATGAGCTTTTCAGGAAAACTGAGAAATGGGAACTGAGAAACTTGACAATGCTGAAGTACTTTGGACTATGTCTGACAGAGTTCTTTCTATACTTATATAGTCTTCCTTCTTGCTTACGATACAAGCTTTGAATGGAATGTAAAGGCAAGTAAGGACTACAGTCAAATCTGACTTACAACCAGATACTCAAAAACACATCTGCCACAGTTGTGTTGTGTGCATGTCAGCAACCTGTGATAGGTACACAACTTTGTGACATAACTTGTGAGAGCTTCGAATTTATGAACGATCAGACCTTACCCAAGAAGTTGATTGATACAAACATATCACATGAGCCTTGACATCTTGAGTCTTGCCAAGATTCATGAAAGTTGCCACCGAAAAAGCCTGAAGTGTGCTGATCATGCAAGCAGCAAGCTCAGCAAACCCAGGAAATTTGAGCTGAGGCTGAAATTCGAGAAACACCGCGAGAAAGTTTAGAGATGTTGATCCACTTTTACAATACAATCTGTCAAACAGTGTCAAACCTTCTGTGGACCAGCTTTTCGTTTCATCAGCTCAGGTGCAAAAGCGGTGTCCACTGCGTGAACGGAAGCGTCCTTTGAACTTTCTTTCCGCATGAGAGGGACAGAGAGCTTCTGGCTTCATCGGTTGCACGTTTGCGAACTGCAAAGTTTTTGGATGCCTGACCTAATCATCAATCTATCTCGGTCTATCTCACATCTGAAGTTGGTCCATGTGTCTTCGGTTCCTCTCATCGTCTGACCACTGTTCAAATTGATGTGTTGTTCTCTTAGGTCGACTTTTATTTCTCGTTTCTATCAACCCACAAGGTCAATTTGTGGTCTCTTTGAATTTCGAGCGTGTTGTTTGTCTTTGTTACAGCTCAAATGAATATTCTCAAATCACAAACAGCCTGTCGTCTTCAAACCCTGATCAGTCTTGCCCTCGGTGTCTCGAGGCAAGTCATCTCTTTCCAAAACTCTGCCGTCTCCTTACTCTTCCTCACAAGCATTATTTCAATCGCTGATTTTGGGGTCATCGACTATCAGAATAGCCGCTGGGGATGATCTTGCTCCCTCTCCCGCTTCATGGTCTGTTTCAGAAAACGAAGACCTAAAAGTGACTGCGAATGCGAGTATGAGTTTTCATACTTACAAACGTGAACCATATGATACACTGAACTTGACAAGTTACACGGCTGTAGGTGAGTCATAGCGAGTAGACCTTTCATCTCAAGTTTAGGGATCGACGTATATCCCGATGGTGATTTCATCTTGAAAAATTTCCCGTGCCCAGTGATCTTCGGGGCCTCTGATTGTGATGATGCTCATCCTCGTCCGCAAAAATATAATAATACTCTGCGAGGTTAGTGACTCACAATCCTCTTGATTGTTTTTGATTTAATTTGGCTCGGAGGAGGAAGGGTTGTAATTGAAGTTGTGCGGTGATCTTTCGTAGGTCGGCCTTATTTCAATGGAAGATTTACAAACGGCCCTGTTTTCGGTGAATACCTGAAGAAAGGGATCCTAACAGGCAAAAATATCACTTTACTAAATTATGCCTAGTGAGTGAATACGATAATCAATCCTCTCGCAACTACAAAGTGAGACGAATTTTTTTCAAACTAACATTCCCAAAAATTTGTGGATAGCGGAGATGCAACAGTCAGCAATACACTCGTGAATGTTGCCGCACCCGACACGGCTTCACAGACCCATTCTTATATCAATGACGTGACTCAACATAGAGTTCATAGAGAAGGTGTAAATGGACAAGGACGAGTTTTACATATATTCTGGATTGGGATCAATGATGTGGTTCAAATTTGGCAAGATGTGATAACAAATGGCACATTTTCAAACCTTGACTCTCTTACTACAAACCCTTACATCGCAGATCGGTCAGAAAAACATTTTACGATTGCGCGTCATAGGATTAACGCTGAGGTTGCGGCTCTGATGAGTCAAGTGTCTATGATTCGAAAAAATCAGGAAGTCAATAAGATCCCTGGCGACCTTTTGATCCTCACTTTACCACCACTTGAAATGCTTCCCAATCTATTCTACCACTCTCGTGAATTAGCTTCAAACTTCACCTTACGCGACGCCAACCTAGCTTCAAGTGCAAAGATATATCAAAGATTTATCGGTGAGCTTACTGCCAAATACAATCGGGTGAGTCACGATCTACACTTGTGCGGATATCAGCGAGCCTAGAGACTAAGATCAAGAAATCGTTTCCCAAGGGCATTGCTGCTGGTATCGAATCCCTACTTTCTGACGCTAGACCGCAAGTAAATGAAGCTTTTGTGCTGTCAGGACGACCAACATTTACCAGGACGTTTGACACAGTTGGACTCTGGCATTATGTTCATGCTAATCCAACCGAAGTGAGTCACCAAAACAAGTCTGAATTGTTCACCAGTTTCACTAACAGGTTTTCAAATTCAGTTTAATTTCGAGAATGTCATTGACGCCTGCTGGAACAGTACAACAGGCGGAATTTGCAATCATCCTGATCAGTATCAGTATTGGGTAAAATTTACTTGTTTTATCATCTCGTTTCCAAGTTTGAGCTGATATCTGCTTCTATGCTGGGTCTTAGGATACACTTCATCCTACGACTGCCATGCACAGATTCCTGGCACAGGATATTGCAATGGCTTGTAACTAATGTAGTTTCGATTCTCAAGGTTTTGGTGGGCATCGAATTTTAATATTGCCAGCGTTATCTCTTTAAAGCCGTTTTGGCTCGTGTACCAAGAGGCTAGAGCTATTCGTAGTCGCAAGAGTTTGTCTGTTCAGCGATAGTCCATTCGTTTGATAGGTACATTTTTAGTAAGCAATGTTGATGAATCATTCATAATTCAATGTCCAGCTTCCAAAAAACATTGATGTGCTCAGCATAAGTCAACTTCATTGAGACATGAAGGAGCTCTGTCAACAGGATACTGTCCTAAATCACTGTGATTTGGTCTTGGATTTGAACTGATCTACATTCACAATCACTGCCATCAGAGCCGTACCTCCCTGAAATTCTTGAACAAACAAAATGAATCCTAATCTTCGCCACCCCAACTCGTTTATCCAATCAAATCCCTAGCCACCGATTCAACTGAAGGACCTGTACCTCTAGCTGTAGGCTTTGGTATTAGTTATTCGAATTAACATTCTACTGAAATGCGGTTCTTCAATCCCTTCTCCCATCTACAATCAAATTGCAACATGATTTTGGAGTATGATATACTAGACCACATCCCTATTTGCACGCTTGAAGCACTAAATTTGTGGTCGGTCAGTACTTATTTTACCCAGGTCATGTTGAATTTGTGTACAATATAATTTGCGTTCCTGTATCCAGGCAAGTGCAACATAGACGCAACATTGGTCCACCAGTATCGTTCAAGTTGTGTGGTTTCTAATTTCTACACTCTCAATGTCTACAATGACAGTGAAAGCAGGCTGCCATTGCTGCACAACGTCTGGCTAGGCCCATTGGGCCACTACCGTGTCCGTGAAGACAATATACAGTACGCGTTGAGCCATAGGACTAGTCATGCAAGAGTATCACAACCTACCCATTGATGGCAATGCTTACCATGAATGGACACAGTAGTACATATAACAGAGTGTTGAAATTCATTATAATGCATACCTTTGCGGCAGCACATAAAGATGTACTGTGTGCTCATCAATTCAAGTACATAATACCTTGATGAGCTGTACATATGGTTTCATTTAGGTTTAAGCTATTTCTATATTGTCTGTAGAAATAATTGAAAAATGCTTCAAGGTACATTGCATCTGCTGCTATTGATGGTGATACTTATTTCAAGTTATCATTCAGACAATTCAAGTCAACAGCACACTATATGGGATTGGAAAGCTTTTTGTAAGTATAACTTGTTGGTCAGGAGATGTTTGTATCATGATGTGCGTCTATACATGTAGATGTGTCTCTGACCACCTATGACACCACGGAAATTAATGGGTTCAAACCCCAATTGAAGGAAGTGGTGGTGACAGAGTACACAACTTTCTCCAATCGTGAATTGTGTTTGCAATTGGTTCACATTTAGTCCACTGGATACACTCTGTAATCACATCACAAGCTGACTGTCACATGAAACCACACAGCAAAGCCTTCAGGTTTTAGTCCTTGATACACACGTTAATTCTCACCAATTTAAACTTTAGTGTTCTCACAAATAGTCTAGCTGTTGATTTACCAACAAGTTGAGCTCCATTTGGCCAAGGGAGCCACTTGCAACTGTGTTGGATGAACTCTTCCTGGTACAACCACACAACATCACTCAACAAGCTCTTCAAAACCGTAATTGTGGTGTCAATAGCACTATTGTTCACACAGTTGGCCATGATGGTACTGTGGAGGTTGGCTTTGATAGATTGTCAGATACATGTATCAAGACCGGCAGATTGGGCATGGCTCAAGAAGTGCTATCAAAGGGTGTACAGAAAAGTAATTGTGAACCAATTGCAAACACAATTTGCAATTAGAGAAATTTGCAGACTCTGTCACCACAACTTTCTTCAATCATGTTTCAAACCTATTGAATCCCGGAGTGTGATTATAACATACAATCTTAAAACTCTTTGGCGGGCATGCCTGCCTCTGCTCTAGTATAACTGTAGCCTTGTACATGGCTCATAACACTCTTACCAAAGGTAAGAAAACCTCTCTTTTACACATATCTCTTCAAGTATCCTTCATACCTCATAAAAATTCTCAAACTCATGTCAAAACTTTATCAAACCTCAGTCATAACAAATTTGTCAAATATTGATACTCTTTATGTGCAGCTTTAGTAGAATCTTGGACAGCAAATTCTGAAATTAAATATTGACCTCAATATCATTCATCATATTCAAAAACAACGGTTTTGCTGGTGAAGTGGAAACAAGTCATGGGTTGGTCCAGTCATCTGTAGATTCTAGTGAATTAAATGAAGGAAGTCTTGAGTTATCTTCATTCACACCATATAAGTTACTTGTTGAAGAATCTACAAATGAGTTGATAAACCCATGACTTATGGCTTCTTTCCACTTTACTAGTTGATGAACTATCATGATGTTTAGTTTCACTGATAAACAAACAGACATCTTTTCCAACCAAAAGGAACTATTGTTTTTGACAATGGTATTGATCTTTATTTAATATCAAAATTTTGTTGAAGAACATTTGCTGTCTAGGTATTCTACTTCTGTTAAATCTACACAAAAGTTCCAATATTTGAGGGTTCATGAAGACACAGCATTGTTCAAGTTTTGATATGAGTCTGGGCATAGTAGGTCAAGGGGCATAAATTATGTGACAGGTGACTAAGTCGAGACGTTCTGATGTTCTTGAGATTGTCTGAGGTAGAGGGTGTGTAAGATACCCATAGCCATGATCTAGCAATCACATATTGATGTTAATTTTTGTTATAATCAGATAGACAGTGTTCATCAAGCGTAACCTTCTATTTGTCACGACATCTCACAGATTGTGGATGTCTTTGATCAGTCTCACCTCTCCATATTAGGCAGCTGATTTTATGTGATGATTGCATTGTACATCAACCCAGAATAGGTAACAACGAAGCTTCAGTGTTGTGCTGTTTACGTCTTCAAAATGTCGGAATAAGGTGATCAATAATATCTTCTCCAAGGAGTTTGTTGACATGACTCGGAGTCGTGTCTCAGTTCAATATCTTTTTATGTATCGTAGAATTGATGGTCTTTTTCTCCGATGTTAGGATCAGAAAATCAAATTGTGCCCAGCACTTGTGCATGAGGTAATTCCTGTCTTTGTATATAGATCAAAGAAAACCCATCTTGAATCAAGGCTGCGAGACCGATCGAGTCAACAGGGACAGTTCTATCAGTCGGATCTGAGAGAGAGAGTGCTGATCAAGCCCATCAACTGCTGGGATTCCAGCGTCATCTCCGGAAGGAATAGGTAGGCTCCGAACCTCCATGCACTCAGAATCTGTATTGGCCAGTGATTGAAAGAGAGACAGAGAGATCCATATCATACACAAGGCCCGGGCATGTGATATCAACAGTAGGCAATCAGTCTTTGTCGGACAAAGTGGAAAGCGCATTCGAGATCACTGACTGCAACATGAGAGGAATTGCTCCCATGTCCTTGGTTGCCGGACAGTCGCGGCAAGCAACGCGGTCGATTTCATTGGGCCGCTGAGTAGAATCCGAAGAGTCCGGGCCAATGGTGGGACCAAGGTAGGATCATAAATCTAGAAGGATCGAGGACCCGTCAGTGCACTCCATGAGTTGAGTCATTGTTTGAGCATACCACATCGGCGGCCAGGATCAGATTGGGTTTTTCATTCCTCCACTCAGTCGGCGCATCCCAATCTAGAGTGCGGACCAGTAAAGAGTTGCCAGTTGATGGTTTGTCTGGTGCATGGAAACAACGTTGATTAGCCAAGTTCACCACTGAGAAAATGATTCTGGATTTTTCCTAATGACCTTTGCGATTGATCGAGGGAAGGTTTGAGACATACATGACGCATTACAGAATTTAACTCACTCAATTCCACATTTCGATTGAGCCTTTCCAGCACCAGTAGATCGACGTCAGTGAGGTATACAGTTGCCCCCACAGACAGCTGGTGAGCTACGATCCCGACGAGACCAGTACCGCTTCCGAGCTCAAGGACCACCTTCTGATGTGAGAGTACATCAGGGTTGGAGATCAAATGATTGGCTAGACAGACACTGTAACATTATCACGAGAATCCGATAAGTAGCTCGACTGGTGATGAGTAGTGGATTCTTGTTTTCTCAACTAGCCTTGCTCCCCAGCTCCTTAAGCCAGTAGTTCCCTTACTGATGCTGGCCTGATAGAGCGAGAAAATCCTCACGAGATATCATGAGTCCAGATTGCACCAGAGTGAGCGCAATAGTGGGTCCCCTCACCTTGTCCTCCATCAGCGTTACACACTTCCATTGTGACCTGTTGTTCAATGGGCCATAAAAATACCGGCGTATGTCTACTGTCGCGGGTTGATGAGAGCGCTGAAGAGATATATAATGCAGCAATATCTGTTCGTCTAACCCTTCGTCCTTGTCGCGCGATTTTATAAAAGCTTCATGTCAGATGAAATTCGAAGACTGGCAAGGCCCGTATGCTTCAGCGAAGTAGAACTGGCATTGCACGCCACGTTACTCTACCGCCGCACGAACAACATTGAGCAGTGATATATAGACATACTTCCGGATCTGGCGAGATACCTTCTGCCGAAGTGTTCTCTATGACCTGGATGATACGTTTCCAAAATGCGTATTTCCATCTACACGCCTGCGTGTCTAAACTGACCGCCGAATCTGGCGCAACATCAAGCGGACTCAGCGCCGCGAAAAGTTCTGCTTGTTGACGCGTCCGAACGAGATACTTTTCTGTCGGGAAAGGCGGGGATGCCATCATTCTTGGGTTTGAGGGCGAAAGGGCTGCATAAAGCCGAACTAAGCGTGACAGGTCTAGAGCGCTGTAGTCTGATGACTCGTCCATATTGTCGATAGAGGTCGATGGACTGAGATAAGTCACCGATTCGCGGAATTCGCGCGCGCAGGTTTTTTCCAGGCAGTGCACAGGAAGTTGGAACGGCCCCGCAACTTGTAAGGACGAGAATCACTCTTGTTGTGTTCTTCGGGGTCTCCCCGGGCAGAGTTGGATCAAATTTCACGGGTTCATGTCCTTGGAAAACTGGTGCTGTAGATAACCTCTCTAGAACACGAATTGATGATCAAAGCCAACAGCTAAGAAAGGTCTTTGTTGCTCGACACCTGCATTTGTTGGACTAAAGCCAAACAAGAACAAACTTGGTATAAGATAAAAAGAGAAAGAAGAACTCCGGCAAAAATCTTATAGTGAGATTGTAAAGGATGCAGTCAGATGAAAAAGAAAACAAAACATCCAAGACTGCGACAAGAGTCAGGTTATAAAGCAAAAGCAAAAAAACAAAAATGAAATGATGTCACAAGCTATAATGATGTAGTAGTACAAATTAGGAAATGTGACATAATGGAAAACAAATGATGATAGAAAAATGCCTTAGTAGTAAATTTATTTTACAAGGCACTGGGTGGCCAGCCAACCTCTAGCACTGTCTTATGGCTCCCCTTCTTCTCCTGGATACATAAAGTCATGTCATTATGTATCACCTGCTTACTCCCATACTCTCTCTCCACCCCATAGGTACCAGCTCAAACTGTGTGTGTTGTCTAGATGGGGCTGAGACCCTGGATCTACTGATGAATCATGATCTTGTGTTGAATTATGTCCTAATCCTGTTTTATATAACTTGAAAATCTCAGCATGGTTATCTCCAGCCACTGGAATGTGATAAGCTTGACTAATTTCCTCTTACAGAGTGGCCATGTCTGGTCCCAAAGGGGCAAGGGTTCATGACTAAACCCTGGGTTTGGCCTGAGCAAAGCAGGATTTTCAAGTACTTTTGCCTGAATTCCCATTGTGAGGACTCTAGACATTGTATAACCTCACTTATAATTGACCAGAGCCTCATATAAGCCTTACACACATTCTCGTGCCACCATTAACACCACTTTACTTGAGCAAAATGACAAAGTCAAGTTGTTGAGCTGTTGTAAGTCTTGCCCTTATTCAATACAAGGCCTACATGCACCCTTGACCTGTTTGAAATCACTTGCTCTTTGAGTCCAATTTCTTTCCAATGTTCAACTGTTGACATGCCAAATGTGGTAAGAGGAGACACAGAAGACCTTGAAGGAGATCCTTTTGAGTTTTTGTGAGGTTTTATCATTTTTTGAGCCCTCATGTTGGGGATTTAAGCAAATGTGCTCAAAATTTCTGCTGTGCTCAGGCAAGACCTGGCTTTTGGTCATAAGCCCCACTGTGATAATGGAAGTGGAAACTTTGGAAGAGGGGCTAAGCTAAGCTTAGTACATTATGTACGCTTCCTTAACCATTAGCTCAGCATAATCCATTCAATCTTATCTGCATATATTGCTTGGCCACACCTTTCAATGGCTTAGTCAGAACTGAACTTGTTGAAATAGTTTAATGGCTTGAATCTTGCTAAATACCAAATTCCTTTCAATCATTTTGCCTTTAATTCTCATCAAAATTTTCAAGATTGAGATTCACCGTGTCCGGGTAGTGTTCGCTCGTCGACGAGCGCGCACGACTTCCCTTTCTGCCTCAAAGGGAGTTGGTGTGCGCTCGTCGACTAGCAAATCCTACACAGACACGGTGATTGTGATATGTTTGTTGAGAGATAGCTACTATAATAATATGCTAGAATCCAGTGCCCAACATGGGGTGTGCATTGTTAGGCACTGGATTATGGTAACCAAAGTCTATTTTGGGTGTACAGGCTATTCCTAGCTTGATTATGTCACAAAGGCACCCATATTCCTGCACTGGGAATTTTCAAAAAGAATGGGGGGTGGTATGAGGTATTGAGGTATGGAAATTGGGGCTGGCTTAGTGATGGCTTCATCTCAAGTTGGTGTGCCACCCCATCAGGGTCTTGAGTTGGGCAGGTTTGTGCCACTATGTCTCTAAAATTTGGCAACTCAGACCTCAACCTGTCATGAATTCCAAACCATCACTCTGAAGATCTAGCAAAAGGATCACATGTGCCAAATAAATTCATATGCACAGTTCAAGCAGTGGTGCCTGTGGAACCCAAGATGCTAATTCAGTGTCAATGCACTCTTTCATGATTTTGGAGGCTTCTTCAAGACCCACATCAAGATTGAATAAATATCCAATCCATAGTCAACTACTTGTGTAACACTCTATTGCTCTTGGTGATAGTATCAATGATTCTTGGTCTGTACTGTTGGAACCAAATCTCCATTGTCATGATTCTTTATTTATTTCCATGTTATGTTCTCTATATATACACT
The DNA here is from genome assembly GCF_000204055.1 of Melampsora larici-populina 98AG31. Classification (NCBI taxonomy): domain Eukaryota; kingdom Fungi; phylum Basidiomycota; class Pucciniomycetes; order Pucciniales; family Melampsoraceae; genus Melampsora; species Melampsora laricis-populina. Next base: position 1,314,822 of record NW_006768777.1, read on the forward strand.
GTGTGTGTCCTAAAATTACCAATTAACACAATGTAATTTGTCTAAGGTTTACTCACAACCTTTTGTTCAGATAAACCTAAACACACCTTGTATTGCTGCAGTTAGTTTATCAATTCCTGATCTGAGGAAGTTTTTCTTTTTTATCAGTATTAAACTTCCTCAACCATATCACAACATCATCACATTAATCTCTCCAGATCCATCCTATCCTTCAGGACTATTGACTGATAATTGGTTTGGTATTTATCTGATCAGGAATTTGATATTCCCATATGTACTACAGACATCTGCAGCCAATCAGAATGTTTGCTCAACAGTGGATGAGCTCCCATTGGAAGCCATATATTGGCAAGCTAGCTTCAACAGGACAGGGTATTCTTCCGCATGGCTCTGTTAATAATTGTTTTGTAAGATTTTCAACCTAGAACACAAATTCATTATGAATTATCACCTGCCGCCACTTCGATGCTAAGAAAGGGTTCATTGCAACATCATTTGAAGATGCATTGCTTCCAAGATGATATTCAGTGAGTCAATCAATTGTAGAATTTCCCTTTTGTGTGTCATGAAGATTCAACATGGTTTCATACCATAGTTTTACTACCAATTGAAGAGCTGAGGATGGTGAAGACCAGACTCTTTCAAGGTGGGATTTATGAGTATAGAAGGCATCCTTCCACAGCGTGTTGGCTTTAACAATGAAAGGATATTGAGTCCCAGATCCTGTGTTAAAAAAGTGCATCTCCAGCTTGGATGAAGTATTGTTGCCATCAAGAGGGTGTGTGCTGATGTTGCTTTAATCTTGGCAAGGTATTTCTTGATTCAAGTCAGCATTGTGTAATGCATTGGATAGATCAGAGAAGCTTTTGATTTATTAATAAGTTTTGACTCTAAGCAAGTTTGGTGTTTAAGGTACTCCCTGATGGCCATTTAACCAGTTTAGCCATCACCTTCCATCTTTTTGATTAGGTGTGCAAAATGCTAGAGAAAGGAGATTCATAAGGCCAAACAACTTTGTAGAGAAAAAAATGGTGTGATAACCTCAAGCTCTGGGTTGAACATCTTCATCAGCTTCCATTCATCTGGGGTGAAGGATATACAGAGGAAACATCCTTTGGTGGAGTTGATTGGGGGTTTTGTATATTTGTAGCTCAGAAATTTCATCATACTGCTGATCATTTTTGAGAACCTCATTGATAATCTGCATAGAGAAAAAAGATGAGTACCTTATCTGAACGCAATAATATAGGAATTGGGTGAGATAGTTGAACAAAATAAACTTGGTTCACAAGAATCCACACACATTTCCAGCTATCTCACTTGATGTTCCATTGTATGCCATAACCAGTGATCAGTGCGTCAAAAGAGAATTACATACTGCCTGCAGTTGCAGCCACAAGCCCTTACATAGAAGCTGATCTGGTGAGCTTTCAAATTACATGATCAAGCCGCATGGATAGACAGGTTGAGGAGCTACAAAAGCATGAATATGTCAGAGAAAAAAGAGCTGACCCACCAATCAATAGGCCATCTATATGCCAAGATGCTTGTTGGTCTGTTGTTGATGGTGAAATGATCAAGACTGGCTTGTGTGTAGTAGGAAGTAGCAATTGGAACACCACAGGTGTACTTCAGTATTTTATGTTGTTACCTATTTACATATTGTTGTAAATTTGTGCTTCTTTGCAGCTTGAATCCTTCATTGAACACCATTTTCATTACAACATCTTAGGGTCAGATCACAAGCAATTTGTCTAAGGATGTGGCCTTTATGTGAGTCATGCACAGATACACAAGTATGTCAATAGTCAGCTTGTGATCAGGAATGAGGGCTTTGAAATGGATCTGTATTTCAAACACACACACACACACACAAAACACACCAGACTACACAATCATAGAGAGAAAAACAGAAACTTCAAGTGAAATAAGAGACACACCAGTGAGTCATGCACAGATACCCAGGTACGTTGATAGTCAGCTTGTGACCAGGAATGAGAGCTTTGAAATGGATAAGGATCAAAGCTTGGTGCAGACTTGTTGTGATACTTATAGGAAAGAGAAAAGCAGTGAGATTTACGCGCACATAGTAAGAGTATATCAAATAAGAGAAACATAACAAATTCATCACACAGGATGATGTAACATAACCAATTCATCTCGCAGGATGATCATAGCAACAAGAAACAAAGTAGCAATGTGAGTAATCATATTTGATAAACTAGAAACTCCAACACTTTACACATATGATTGTTATCACCAGCACTGAGCAGAAGGAACTCTCTGAATGGGCAGGAGGAGGTGCTGTCAATAGAATTCAATCTCAAGCTGTCTTGGTGGACATGACTTATTGCTTGTGCAGAAAAAATTGGGAAGAATTCTGGCCATCCAGACAAAAAGGTTGCATCATCCACTCATACTCTACAATACAGGGGAACACAGTGATCAATACACAAAACAGATACTAGAACAAGTCTAAATCAATGTTTTTTGTACAGTGTGATGAATTTAGGGCCCGTTTGGCTGGATTTTGAAAAAATCGTTACACAAAAACAATTTTTCAATCTGCCCCTTTTTCAAGGAGCAGATTGAAAAACTCAAAATTTGGCTTTTTTTTACCAATCAGTCGACCAAATTGGTCAATGAAAAATTGAAATGGAGGGGCAAATGAGCCGAAAAACTCTTTTTGGTCTCAAAGACAGCCTGAGGGCTGTTTTTCAAAATTGAAGATTTTTTGATCAAAAACCCTTTTTGGTTTTGATCAAAGACGGTTGCCAAACGCTGGTCGTTTTGTCAAAAATCAAAAACTGTATTTGGCCAAATACAGTTTTTGGCTTTGGTGGAGTATTTGGCCAAAAACCATATTTGGTTTCCAGCTGAACAGGCCCTTAGCATTAATTCTATCTGGAAGTTGACAAAGCAACTTTGAATATGTGATCTAATCCAACTGCACACAATCAATAAAAATCTTGCTTGTTGGTGTGTGTAAAGAAGTTAGTTTGACTGGTAGGTCAAGATTTAGGGAAGCCATTGATCAAGGAGGAAAATTTGGAGTGTTAAAATTTATGGATGCACAGAGAATCATGAGTGTAGTTGAAAGGTAGGAATTGAGGTTGAGATGGGTAAGATGGATTCCAAAGATAGAATTCTGAAAGTGGAGTGACGGTGTGGTGATCAATTTATGGGATCAAAATCAAAAAAATTATTATGAGCAGCTTACCAGTTTGCCAGAAAAGTTTAGCAGGGGATAAAAAATTGAAATGGATGATTTTGATCAATTGAAGCTCTTTTAGGCTTATGTATTGATCATTGGGTCATGATTACATCATTTTATTTCATAACACTTATTAAGATAATTATGTTTTACTGACAATCTTAGTACAAAAAGAAAGAAAAGAAAAACATAAGAAAAATTTGAAAATATAGGTATACAGGCTTGGGAATGGTTTTCAGGGTAGTAATATTAGGCTTATGGGGTTAGTAAGGTTAGAATATGAAAGAACAACATTATATTGTACTGTAACAATTTTAATCTTGAAGGTTTATAAGGAGAAACAGAAGTTATTAGGGAAATGGTACTTTTTCAAAGTTGGTAAACAAGGGTTTTATGGATATTTTACATATGCAATGGTGGTAGTAGTAAGATTGAGGGTTCCCAAGAGGATTTTTCAGGATTTTTAAGGCTCCATAGGATTATTTCATATTACATGGACAATAAAAGAAGAGTAACAGCTGTGAAAAGTAGTCAAAATGGGTGAATTTTGCCAAAAATGAAGGTTTTCAGCTTGTTACATATGTAAAATGACGTCAGATTGTGATGGTAGATGGCTCATTGAACGCAGAAGAGTGGATTACATAATTTAAAAGCTTTAAATTACTAGTAGCGGAGGTGTATGAAGAAAGTCATAAGGGAAATAAGAAATTGTTGTGAACTTTGAATTTACAGTCACAAGCATCCATGTAACACCAAAAACCTCAACTTTACAACTCAATAACTCATTCATCACTCATCATAAATACCTGATATGGCGCCATTTATTGATCAGTATCACGAGCTCTACAAGATGCACTTTAGTAATCCAAAATTGGACCTCATCTGAAAAAATTCTTAATCTCAAAAATTGGTTTTCAGCTAGTTTATAAGGAAAAGATCACCTGTATTCATCATAAGAAGTGCTGTACATCATAAAACTACGTCATTGATCACTTTTGGCTGTATAAATTATATCCTACATTAGTAACATGATCATTGCATTGCATCATTATAGGGTTTTTAGGGGTTTTTGGGCGGAATTGATTGGTTTTGAGGCTGTTGACCATTGTAAAAGTTGTAAAACATTGTTATATATACTCTAGGATGATTTTGGGATTGTTTTCCCCCTTTTTTCTCTATCATATACGCAGTTATCAGTTTGTTTATCATCATAAACCTATTTTAGCAGTACCTGGTCACTTAAATATGCCCTTTATTACAGCTATAAAGAGAAATTTACTTCAGTGTTATATTCAAAAAAGACTTATTGGGTATGATATCAAAAAGATATTGCTTTATTTCTTTAGTTATCATATGGGAATAACACTATAGCAGTGTTGATAGTAATAAAAATTGTGCTTTTGAGATAAAACTTGTGTGCTTTGTCCTTTGAAAAGATGTATTTCTCTGCTGCCTTATCACTACAACAAATGACATCTTTACCCAGGGGTATAGAAAAGTAGTGTGGGCATAGAAAACTATTGGTAGGGTACTTTTCTATACCAATAAAAAATGCTTTTGATAAACCTATGTAAGATATTTCAGATTGAGAAATTGAGTATTATCTTTGCCCTGACTCAGCTGTATGTATTGGGACCCAAAGGCAGTGCTACAGTGCGCAGAATCTCAATTTTCTGTTTTTTGATATTTTTATCCTAAAATACAATTCTATGGTGATAAAAGAGATCCTCAACCATGTTCAGCAATGTATGTGAGTATGTATGCACAATCTTACACAGATTGACAGACACTTTTTACATATGTACCACCCACTTTGGCAAAAAAAGTTGCATTAATAATTTAATGCAACTTTTACATCACGGTGAAAAAATTTCTCACCGTGTATGTATATGTAAAACCACACAACAGTGTGCTTGTTAGAAAGGTTTGGTAACCAAATAAAAAGCAAAATCACCATGGTGATAATGAATCACAATGGTGTCTTTTACCATTTGGAACAACAAGGTCATTTGTTGATTGAGTTCAAAAACCAAAAAAAAAAACTTAATCGCTCTCATTGCTCTCAATATCATCTACCTGTTCAACTTCTGCAATTATTTTTTAAGCAATTTGATTGATGATAACATGGTCAATGACCAAGCTCTTCACTGTTGGCAGCAACGTTGAATTGGTGGAAATGATGTCTTTTGAGGAAGTCAGATTTGAGTCTGAATCAACACCACAATGAGATTGAATGGATTTGAGATTGAAAAGTTTAAGTAGAGAAAAAGGTTGAGGTGGTGATGATTTGAATGGTTTGCAATTGAAGAGAAAAGGACTTGTAGAAAACAAAGAAAAAAATGGTGAGGTCCAAAATAACTGGTGGTGATGGCTTGAGAAGAGAGAACAATGAAAAGTCGCAGTCGCATTAATTTGAAAATATTCGACTTTTAGTTGTTTTCAAGAATGCGCACAATCTTTGCACATATGTGCAGAGATCCGTGTATCTCTTTTGTTGCATTTTTGTTTACCAAACAAGATTTTCAGGTGACATATGCCACCGAAAATCACTGCGCTTTTTTGGTGGTGCACAGTCGGTTGCATAGGTCACACACCGGTTGCCAAAGTGGGTGTACAATATGACTGATGGACCATGCTTTCCCATTGGACAATGCTCAAGAAGGGCTTTGAGTCTAAATTTATATTCAGTCCCTGTGGTCATGTGGATATTTTCATCTGTGGGTATAGAGCAGAATGGTATGTCTAGGCAGAGAGGACACGATCTCTATGGGTATAGAAAAGTACTTCACCCATAGTTTTCTATGCCCGCACTACTTTTCTATACCCCTGGGTAAAGATGTCATTTGGTGTAGTGTATCAGTACTCAATCCAACAGAGTTCCCCTTTCTGATTGAATCATTTTAGAATAGCAGTCTTTAGACAACTTCTACTAGTCATTATATTAGTAGATTATCCTCTTCCAGCTCTGTATAGCCCTTGCTGGGTTATAAGTTCTACAACAGTAGAATGTATGTATATTGATAGCTAGTATAAGATTTCCTAGAAATGAGGAAATGATTTAGTGTTATGCAGGGAATGGGTAGCAAAAGTGATTTTTTTTTCAAATGCAGCAGGTCAGATTATAACACACAAGAGGAGATTAAATTTCCCTTTGCAGAGAGTTTGTGTGATTTGTGATAGACTTTGTGTTCATGAACACATGGATTCCAAGAGAGCTTTTGAATGACAATGGAAAATGCTCATGATTCACTTTTGAACAGAATGCTTCAAAGAGATTGAAGTATGTGCCTTTCATAGTGGAGGGTTCAAAACAAACGGTTCAGAGTGTTCCACTGAATGTTGGATTGATTTCTGTTCAACACTTTGTTTGGCTGGTTTTCAAAGTATACAGTGTAGTGAGAAATTTACATTGGCAATCTAAAATTGAAATTTGAAATTTTCCTTAGAACATCATTAATCCAGAAAAAGTAAATCTTCAAAATCATACTATACTATTTAATTACTTATTATAAAATTCTAAGTTAAAAGGGAAATCATTTATTATTCATTTCATATTATATCAAAAATTAATGTACAAATTTATTTCAGAAAGGAAAGGCTTTGAAAGAGACAAGAAAGGCATAAGGAATTCAACAAAAAAAGGGGATAAGGAAAGTTAGTAAATGGAGAGGTAAAAATTAGTGGAAGATGAGCGCAAAGGAAGATTCAGAAAATTAACAATAAGATTTAATTATATAGTGGAAAGTTTGAAGGACTCACTTCGATAATTAAATATTAAAAGAAGCATGACAGAAATGAGCATGAGAGCCAAAAACTAGTTTAAGTAGTACACATTTATAAGTACACTCTCTGATTACAATTTTGAAAGGCCGGCTATGGTTTCATTTGACGCAGAAGAGACAATTTGATACTTTACAATATCAGCTTTACTAGTATCTGAGGAGTAGCAAAACCTTTATCAGAAGAGAAAGAAGAAAAAAGTGAACATCAGCTTTCAAATGTGACTTATACACATGAGACAAAATTCAGTTACATGATACATTATGGGTTTTCACATATGTAAGGATGTGTAACATGGTTTTACCACAAGTGATTATGTTCTGTAAGGATCTTCCACAACCTTTACAACTCTTTTTCAAAACAACCATCATCTCAAAGGTATTGATAGGGGTCACAGGAATAATCAGAAAAGAGTAAGGAAACTAATGCACTACAGTACTCCACAAAAACATGAAAACAGAAAAAGCTGAAATTGCAAAAAATACTCTGAATAAAGAAGAATCAAATCAAAATCAAATTATCACATCATTTAAAAAGATTTGATACAATTAAATGAGCTAAGAAGAAGGATGGATGGAATGGAGTTGAAGATCTTAGAGAAAGAAGTGAAGAAGAATTTTTGTCAAAATTAAGAAGTTGTGAAGCTGTGAAATGTCATAGGAGGTTGGTAAAGAGGAAATATATATGCTTGTGTGCTTTGTTTTGGCGGGAAGGGGTCTTTTCTTTTCTTTTTCTTCACCTTTTACATGTTGTAGTTTTATTAAAATCATAATTAATTTCCTACCACAGTACCAGGTCACTTATATCCACCCCTTTAAAGAGGAGAAATTTGTTTAGTGTTGTGGCTTTGTGGGAATAATACTTATCAAAGTATTGCTATGATTATTGTTCATATCTATGGGAACAACGCTATTACAGTGTTGAGGCTATTCATGAAAATTGCTCTTTTTCTCCTTAATTAATTGCTTGAGTGTTGAGTATTATGCATTGATACTTTGACATGTGTCCTTGCGTGAATTATATTGTTTATTTCTCTCTTTAAAACTGTGTATCAGTACTCCTTCAATGAGGATCTTTTATTATGGGTTTGAGAAGAGCAATCCGTAGACACTACTACTTGTTATTTGAGTAGTTATCCTCCTCAAGCTCTAAATCCCCCTTGTTGGGTGATTAGTTCTACAACGGGACCTAGACAGCTTAATAGATTTTTACAATTTGCCTTTCAATATAGTGTGTGATTGCAGTTTTATTACTACACAACAACAATGAATGAGCTTACATAATAAAAGCATTGCAGGTTGTTTGGCTTATGGAAAATTGGTATTAGGGCTTTTGATTGGAATCAGAAGGAATGCTTTTCAAGATGTGTCATTTTATGCCAGTGAATTTTAGAAATGCAGATGTTTTGATATAAGTTTCTAATACTACCATTGAAAATCAAATTAAATGCTTATTAAAACTTGATCCAATGCTCTTCAAAGATTGGTATTAGAACCATAGCTCAAATTGGTGTTGAATTGCTAATTGAGTTCTGTTTTTGAAACCAGTAAAGTACATACAGTCTGTAGAAATAGATATCTAGAGGTCTCAAGGTAATGGTTCTTTTACTGAAGGACATTGAGAGCTTTTCTTTGAAAGGCAAAGGAAATGCTTTTCAAAAGCTATCTTGATTGCTTTTCAAACTTTTCAAAATTTGAATTTTGGTATCTAGGTTAAATGGCAATTTCTTTTGTAGAAGTAGAAAAAAGGAGAAGTATAGGGATTTACTTTAAGTTTATGTAATATCACTTCACTTGGACTGAGATTTGGATTGTTCTAGCTATCCTTTGTACATGCTTGTGTTCATTTCCCAAGATGCTTTTGCATATAAGATGTTTATCAAGGGCCTCCAGTCGGAATGAGAGCTGTACCTCAAAAAGTATAAGCATCAGTGTTGTAGAGCAAAAACTTTCAAGATTTTACCTGAACTTCCAACTCCAGCAGCCGCAGCTCTGGCATCGTGTTCAAGCCTTGGTTTACGCAGACTTGATCAAGAAAACAATGGGCCTAACAAAAATACAGGCATTGTAGGGGAGTCGAACCCCTGACGAGGCCACTCGCACTTTGGCAAGGCCCCAGTTTACCGCTAGCCTAACAACGCCTGTGGGGATTCTTGTCAATTTGATGTCTGATCGTATTGCGAGATGACACTTCCTTGCCTGTGCACAATGGAGCGCTGTGTAGCCCCACATGAAAGAATGCAGTACTGTGTAAAGCTCAACCCACTTTCTTTGAAACAGGAGGGGGTAATCAAATACAGTACCCAGGGAGCCTGTGACAAAACAAGTAAGATACTCTATGTGAAAATGTCTCTTGTCTGATGTTTGAGTTTGGGACTCAGTGTTGCCTTGGGAGTGAGTTCAAGAATACTCAAAAAGCCACTGTGGAAACTACATACTCAAAAGCCTTGCAACTCAGTACTGGATAATCTATGTGACCACCAATGGTAGATACTCATTATTCATGAGTATACTTAGTTGGATGGGTAGGCTATGGTGGGTTGGAGATGGAGTGTCATCTGGTTGTGTATTATTAAAAAGTTTGACAATTTGACAAAGAAACCACACTAATTATACTTATAGATAGCTTTTATTTTCAACCACAAAAGTGAAGTAAAAGTCAATTCCTTGTGAAGGAGTAAAAAGGGAATCAATCAAAACATTCACCTTGGGAAAGCTTTTCAAGCTTGACAAAAACAAAGAAACCACACTACTTGTATTTCTAACTAGATTTTTTTGTAAAGGTCAGAAGGGGTTTGATCAAAACTTAAGAGCATAGGGAGGCTTTCTCGAGAATAGGCACAACAATGAACAGGAATCAATCTGAGACAGGGACAACATTTGAAGGCCTTCACATGTATAAGATTTGAAAAAGGGGCAAATAGAGGAGTATGACATGTGTAAGGTTTGGATGATGAACCACTGGACAAAGAGCCTTGAAATCTACACTGGATTGCCCATTCATCAGTCAATGTCTGATCAAGACTAGGTGGCAAATGCTTGTAGCCAACATGTGTCCTTGACTAGGAACCACAATTAGGGGATACAAAGTAGAATCCGGGCGCGTGCCCAGATTTTTTTGGCAGTAAATTTTAATTCTGGGTCCGGACTTGTGCCCAGAAAATCAAAATTTACTGCCAAAAAAAATCCGGGCACATGCCCGGATTCTACTTTGTATCCCCTAAATGTTACCCAAAATTGAGACCACATGCTTGACGGAGGCTGTCAATAAGTGTGCTTATTGAGCAAGGTAAGAGCTTTAATAAGAGGTATTTTCTTATTAAAGATTACACTAATGAAGAGATAGTGACTCTAGCAATCAAGAATCAAGTAAACAGAGTATTAAAAGGATATCAAGGACGTGGCTATTACTAACTTCAGAGGGTTATCACTGGAAAGTGATCAGGCCCCAAAGAGGAATAGGGACATCAAAAATTTGCTTTTAATAATGTTGAAAACTTGGTAATATGATTGAAGGTAAGGAAAAAAAGAAATAAGACAAAAGCAAGGGTTTATATACCCATCAGAACAAGAGTGACACGCACGTAAACAGTAAAAAACCACATCATAGAAGTGAATAAGAACTGATCATGAGTACAACTGATCATTGATCCATAAGAAGTGAACTAGCCAAATTGAGCGGCGGGCGCCGCACTTGTTAGGGCTCATCTTAGATTGATTTGCAAAGCATGCTGGAGGCTATGCGGGCTCAAACATTACCCGAGGAGGCAAGCTTCAATGTTCAGGCCAATTGTTTGAATGTCAATCCAGCAAAATCTAAATCATAACCTCATGTTGATCACTGAATAGAGTATGATCAACTCAGCGCTGGACCAAGTATATTACACAGTCGAGGCAACTAAGCTCAAATCAAAACAATCTGAGAGAGATATTTACTACTGGCAGCAAGACACAGGATAGGGATGAGGCGGGGGTATGGAGGGCATGCTGCTTGGGAGTTCTCAATGTGGTGGGATCGAATTTTGGGAGGAATGATGGTCATTGTGAAGAAAGTGAATTTTGAATACCCTAGGGACAGGGAAATTATATCCTCATCCTAAGCCTAACCCTCTAAGCCTAATCCCTAACCGCTAACCACCTAATGGTTTCAATATCAGAGTAACTCAAGTATTGTTTTGTCACAGTATATTACATACTGTATTTTGTTTATTATTATAGGAGTAGTCCAGAAGCAATACATATACAAACATAGTTGTCTATGACAACACACAAACAGCAAGACTTATAAATAAAATATAGGTGTGGTTGCTTAAAATTTTCTAATCAATAAAGCAAAGCCCTCACTGATGATGCACCAAGCCTTTGTGATAAACTTGTCAAATCAATATGTATCTGTCTTACCTGCCTCAGGTGCTCAATGTATTCCCTGATTGCCATATGTATGCTATTTTATCTGATAACAACAGCTAGCCAAGTTTGGCGGCAGGCACCGCTTTCATATAAAGGGCCCATCTGGGAATAATTTCCAAACAAAGCTGGAGGATATTCTGGCTTAAATATTACTCCAGGAGGAAAAGTTCTTGAGGGAAAATTGGTTGCATGTCAATGCAGCATAATATATTTCAGAATTTGATGTGGATTGCTTTCTATTTACAAGTGACACAGAGCCAGCCTAAGTCAACAATGTGTCAATGTGTTTCAAAAAGTGTGCAACATGTTGCTGTTGGGCAACAACACAGCTGTATGGTCCACTACCAGTTGTATTACTCTATAGAGCCAGTTTTTGTCCACATTGTTTTATGTTGCTCTGTTAATCTTTCTTGATCTGAATTGAGAATATGCTCAATTGAATTATGTAATCTGGTTGCTCCATTTGTCCAAGTTTTGAAAAGGCTCATATCTTTGTCATCATCATTACAATTGAGAAACTGGCACAACAATCATGATTCTGTTTTGGATTCACCACATTGTATACCATGGCATTTGCATTTACATTTTTTCCTGTCGGGTTGGTACAGCTATATAATTACTTGCAAACAGAAACATATAGCCACACCCACATTCAAAGTGGAAGTTGATGTACTACTGAATATAAAGTCATTGCAAACACCTTGTAAATATCCATGTAGCACATTGATGTGCACACACAGAGAGTTTTGAAACAAACCTCAAAGTCTTTTGGTCGGATGTAGACTGAGATTGTTGTTGAGCACGCTTCATGCTTTTTGATTTGTTTAAAGGATTTGCAGAATCCTTTGTTCTCAGCAGGTCTCAACTTACTTTCAACCTCCCAGGTGATAAGGGGAAGATGTGCTTGTTGTGGCACCTCTTTGATGGGTTGTTAGAGCGTCTAAGGAAAGTCTTTTGTGTGCACACATCAACATGCTACAAGGATATTTACATGGTGAAAGAGTCATACCTTAACCTCATTACTCAGGGCAAAGTGGATAAGAAGATGACATGGAATTAAAGATAGATGTCTCCTCTAAATTTGTTTTGGTAGACCATGATAGAAAGATGTGTACAAAATGTGTGATGTCTGCCAATTCACAAAGGATCCCACTATTTAGTGCCCCCCTAATTTTTGGGTAATACTCGAAACCCCGCCACAACTCAACTGCTCTCTGCAAAATATCAGCAGAGCCGGACTCTCTGGGCTGCTTGAGGAGGCGCTTTCCCACAACACAAGCCATTGATTGTTCTTTCAATCCCCATTCTCCCTCAACAGGGCTATAAACGTGCTATAAACTCCCAAAAACTTCATGCAACTTGACAAAAGGGGCTGCTGGAAGTTTCACGCCTGGACCGGCCCTCAAACACTCGGACTTTGGGAATGGAAGAGACAGATAGGAGCCAAGAATGAGCCTATACATACAGACACTTTGGTTGGTGAAGTTTCCTCTTTGCCTTGTCCGATTTTGGTCTTCCTTCCCCTTTACTTACTTCCTTACATCGTTCTATTGTTCCACTCACTAATCACACCCAATTCACCATCACATTTGCAAGAACTCAAGCGTACATATTCACGTGTATTTGAATTGAACAAACAAAAACACACCACCCCCTCTTCCCATGTCGGAGAACAGTTCACAGCCGTCCACTCATGCAGATCCCAATAAAATCTTTTTGTCTTGTCTTTTGTAACTGTTTGTAGTACTTTTTTGTTCTATGGCTGGCTGTGTTATTGGTTGTAAAATAACAATGCTTGTATTTCTATGCTTACCACATGTATGTCGGTTTTCTTATCTTCTTATGTCACCTACCTATGGACCCTTGTTTCATTCATTCAATCTATGCTATAACTTATGTTTATGCCTGTTTATGCCATCAACACTTGTTGTCAATCAGTGTGCCATTGGCGATTTGAGACTAAAAGACTTTATACATCAGGGAGGTGATCAAAACGATTAATTTGAATGTTTTGGTTTTGGAAGCCCCCTAAAGCCGCCCGGTTTTTGAAAAAGGAGGCTGTAAATTTGCCATCGCCCGGTGTCCGGTCCGAGTTGGGGCGCCAGATACTGCTCCGAGGGCGCTAAATAGTGGGATCCTTCACAAAGTGGCTCAATACAGGAATATTGCTGTGGTACAATGTCAAATACCAAACACAATTCAACATTGCAGGTTGTTGGATTTCACACTTGAGGGCTTCAAATTACCAATTGGCAAACATGTGATCTAAAAAGACAATGCAAAAACAAACTCAGCAATCAAGCCCGGGTAGATTTTGTATCTTTCAATCTTTCTTGGAATTCTGATTCAATAGTTGACTTTGTCTTCTTGGAAATTACTTGCTATAAAGTATCAATTGGTTGTATAATTTCAAGATGGTATGAGATTTTGGATTTCAAATGCTGAGCCGGTCTTCTGGTATCACTTGCTTTGTCTTTGTCAAATAAATTTTTCTTGATATTTTGATCAATATAACAACCAATTCATCAAGTAGGTAAATAAATTCAACCTTTGGTGTGATACCCTCATTCTTTTCAATGTGATAAAAAAAGGAATGTTAATCAAAAAGGTCTCTAACCTGAACAACAGCATAAAACAAAAAGCCCAAAACAAACCAATGAAAAACAATAAGTTTATGTGTTGTTTTTTTCAAACAGAATCATGTGCTAATAAAAATTGAAATTGATTTGCTAAAATGAAAATTGAAAGGTAAACTGCCAAAGATGTTCTAGCTTGTGCACCTAATAATAATTTCAATAATTTTAAATCTGCTCTTCCAATGATGATCAATTCTGATGTGATATTTATAAATGATTCAATGATTGTTACCAAGAGAAATGCTCTTGGGATTCTGGAATTGAAAATAATGTATGTTTTAGTATGAATAGGGTTGGATAGGGTTAGTTAACTGTGAATGTTTGAGGATAAGAAGCAATTTTCAAATTGAAATGAGAGATAAGAGCTCAATGCCTCAAGTTCAACCAAGGTTTCAAAGTGTAAGTCAGGTTCTCAGTTACCTTCTTAATCCAAAGAACAATCATCAAAAAAATCAGTTTGTGATCAAAGGACGTGAAAAAGATCAATCTTTTGTAGAGGGAAGAGAGTTTGTATGTTGGGTATGAATGATTCCAAAACCGTTGGGGTCAGAAGATTTGGAAAATCAAGAGGTGAAGAAAAGCTTGGAGATGGATCAATGAGATTTGAAAGACAACACTCACATTAGTTCCTGGCGTGGTTTTATCCATGTCTACCATATTTCATATTCTTGTTATGAAAATGAAGTTGAGTGAACTATTGATGTTGGTGTTGATGAATGAAGTGAGTGGTATTTGATAATTGGGGTTTCGTCAGAGAAAGTCACCAAAGTTGTATTCAAAACTGAACTAATACAATGATAAAATCATCTCTTAGGTTTTGAGATTTAATGATCAATTCCAGTTATCATCATCTTTCAAAAGTGAAGACTAATAAACTTTTTTTCTCCTTTCCAATCATTGTCTCTTGAAATTGTGTAAAAGTTGACTTAATAGCTTAAAAATTCTTCCAGAGGTCCACTGGTATGTTTGACAACATCACTTGTAGCTTGTTGAATGATGTTGTCATATGTCTCCAATGAGAAAGTCTCTTTTGCAGACCTAAGACCTGAGCAATAGCACCCAACAAGTTTTGCAAGCTGACCATATGCAAACTATTTGTCAGATTTTGATTACAATGCCACATGCCAATGAATAGCCAGCAAGGGCCTCAGCTCACCCGAGAAGACATATTTGCAAGGTCATACATGTTGTCTTTCAATACCAACATTGGCTCTTGCCAACCCCGCAGTAGCTTGTTTGAGATGACCTTCACAGTACAATTCCTTGATGAATGAGCTTTTGCAGGTGATGAAAAAGAATGTCTGATAGGTAGTCATCAACGTCGGTCTCTGGAATGAGGGTGTAGTGTAAAACATTGTCAGAGAGGAGAATATACAACACAGTGACCAAAGAGACCGAGTAGTACATATGGCCATCCTTTTCAATGGTTGTGATCATTGGTCCAGTGCTAAGTGAAGCCAATGCAAGTTAAAACACAATCAAGATCCACATCGATTGTTTGAATACCACCGCACTGCAGTTCAACTTTGGAGACATCATATGCTGTATCAGACAGCAGTCATACAGATACAATACCTTACAACACTGCAAGATGTCTCATCTGTGGTATGAACCTGGAGAAGAGAAGATCAGATTAACAACACGAAGTTGATCAACAACATAGGCGCGATGGAGACCTACCTTTCAGCCTCCTTGAGTTCCTTTTCCTGCAAGCATTAGTAAATGAAGGCGGCAAATCTACTTGCAAGGGCTGAGAGCCGCATAAGATTGGAGCGGGTCTGTATGGGAACAAAAATGAAATAAGTGATCTAAATCAACCACAGATTAGTGCTTTAATTTGTTGCCTACTTCGCATGCAATCAGCACAATTTTGGTCACAGAAGTGGTCAAACCTTTGCTGATGTTGTTCATGTTCTCAATCACAGAAGACACAAGCTCAGCTTTAAGAGCTAGCCTAGTGAAAAACACAAGTGACTCCACGAATTCGTGATCAGCTTCATAGTAGGTTGGTAACAGATACGGCCAAGGACATTGAAATCGATCAAACATGTGTTTTAGTGATCGATTCATTGAGATTGAGAATGGAATGATCTTGAAAGGAATGTCAAGGTTTGATGATGATGAATTTGCAGTCGATCAAGGTTTAGGAGCATAATCAAAATCATATACCGATCAAGATTAGTCAAATATTAGTTGATTGATGAATTAGAAAAGACTTACACTGTGCAAATTATTACACAATCAGTTGTTTCTGAATACTGACTCCCATTAGCTGAACCATTAACTTTTGTCGTGACATCTAGAGAAAGAGGTTTGAATAAGATTTGAACGTTAATGCTATCAAAGTTAAGATGGTTAATTCAAGACTAACAAATAGGTCAAAACTGTTGATTTGTTCTACCATTGTTCTAAGGTTTTCTTATTCGTGTTCTAGATTTGCTGAATGAGGTTCTGTTGAGGTAAATGAATTGAAGTCGATCACTCTGGTCCATTTAATTTACAACAATTGGATGTAGGTTGAGCTTGGTGTTGAAGTGTGAATCTGGAATCATTAGTCATGTTTGTTTGAAGTTTGAACGATTACCCGATAGCACTTCAAGTAGGTTTTTCTATATGCTGATCTAATGTTGTGACTATATAATCTCGTAAGTGTTTTAATTCTACTGCTCTCGATTGAGGGACTTCACAAAAGCTGTAAAATCTTCATAAACAGTAAGCGTCACTAAGGATTGACAAAGTGATGGAAATAAATCTAGATCAGTCATAGTGGGTGTTGAAGATAAGAAAACAATCATACTCAACTTTTCATCCTTTAGACCTTCATGAGTGCAAGGAAAAGATTCTTTGTGTGTTTTTGAGGACCAAGAGCCAAAGCAACACTTATTAAGGGATGAAACAATGTAAACCTAGAAGCTACATCATCCTTGAGTTTGTGGAAGACAATCTGAAAGGAGTAAATATATTGAAAGCAGCAATTCGGAACATTGATTGAATGTAAATGACAGAACCACAGATGAATATCAAAATTATTTCCACCAAAGTACAAAGCTCAAAAATTGTACTGATGGGGGATTTGATTTGGGTTGATGATGATGATGATGATATGGAGTTGCATATAGTTTAAATCAGTTGATCGCTTGGATAAACTAATTCATAGTTGTCCTTTAACTTGTAAATGACTTGTAAATGATTCGAGATAAGGAGCGGGATCGAAAGAAGAGCCGTTGTTGGTCATGTTGTGAAAGTGGAAGATCAATTGAACGATACAGGCTATGGAGTAGCTAATAAAAAAAAAAAAATAAAAAAAAAAAAAAAAAAAGGCGCGCCAAGAATTGCCCCCCGAGAGCTGGGAGTAATATATTGAAAGCAGCAATTCGGAACATTGATTGAATGTAAATGACAGAACCACAGATGAATATCAAAATTATTTCCACCAAAGTACAAAGCTCAAAAATTGTACTGATGGGGGATTTGATTTGGGTTGATGATGATGATGATGATATGGAGTTGCATATAGTTTAAATCAGTTGATCGCTTGGATAAACTAATTCATAGTTGTCCTTTAACTTGTAAATGACTTGTAAATGATTCGAGATAAGGAGCGGGATCGAAAGAAGAGCCGTTGTTGGTCATGTTGTGAAAGTTGGAAGATCAATTTGACTTATTTGTGATTCTGATCGTTTTGGAGTGAGTAAAGTTGGAGGGATTTGACCATCTAATAAGAAATTGTGGAAAGCCATAAGCAAATCGGATGCAATTACCGCCAGGCCACAACTTTGGCTGTTCAAAACCTCATTTCTTCAGCTAGCAAGTGGTCGATTTGTGGATTTTTTACAGATTCCCCTGTAACTTGAATGATTTGCAGGCTTACAGAGAGAGTCAGTAGTACGTAGAATGGGCTTTAATCTCGGTAGTGGGGGATACATTGCACACTATTTGAAGGGAACAAAGTGAGATATACTTACTGCCCACCAGTTTGTTAGCGGAACGTATCATAAGGAAAAATTTGTAGCTGAGAATAGATAACCCGCTAATTGGAAGCACAAATGTGATGCCCTATGATATTAGGTGCCAATCTATTAGCTGGGTGTATGAGGAAAAACAAAAGCAAATGTTTGAACACCGTACCTTTGCCTGATTAAGACATGGATCTACTTCAGTTACCGAAGGGCTTACAAAGTGTTTCAGGTAGATCAAAGCGAGCCTCGCTTGATCGTAACTTCGGTTGGTTGAAACATAAATTTGTTCAGCGGGAACAGTGGAGGTTTTGGACAATTTGTTGATTTTGTTCAATTTCATCGTTCGCCTTTAACTTGAATGATAAGAACTGATCATGAGAACAACTGATCATTGATCCGTAGAAGATCTTGTATGATCTTTACAAATAGATGTGCATGTAGAAACAACGTCTGAACCGCCCCACTTCGCGCCGCTCTAAGCCATTTTTTTTGTAGTGGGGCAAGAAGCCGCTACAAGTACAATCGCTCTCAATCTGCTTTCAAAAAGCAAGCGCTGCACACTAATGGGAGCGCGGCGATTGTTCAGACCGCTCTCTCTCTGCTCAGGGAAATTTTCAGGGACTGCAGTGGGCCGGGCAAGTGTTTTATTCACATTTTATTTTTATTTTCAAATATGTACATAAGAATAAGATATGAACAGTCTGCTACAAAGAGCAACAAACAAAGAAACTACTAACAAAAGTTGAGAAAAGGTGTTGAACGAGTGAATAGAGATTGAAGAGAGACATTCAGCGAGAGCAGACAGTGTTTAAAAAGCAAGACAGTAGAAGGAAAAAGGAGAAAGCAAAAAAAAAGATTGAGGAAAACAGACATTTTTGTGTAACAAAAGTTGAGAAAAAAACATGTTGAACTTCAACCAGTGAATAGAAATGAAAATCAGACTTTGAGCGAGCACCAAACAGGGTTGAAAAAACAAAGACAGTGGAAGGAAAAGAGACAAGAACAAAATGGACATTGAATTGTAATTGGCGGGAAATTCAAAACGAGACATTTAAAAGAAAATGAAACAGTTGAAAGAGATGACAATCAAAGAGAAAATGGATTGAATATAAAATTAATCAAGGTTTTTGTCAAACATTGGAGGTTCTGCTCTGCAGAACCTCTCTTGGTTGACACCAGCCATTTATGCGGTAACCTCTGTTCTCTGGTATCCGGTGCTCAAATACAAAAAAATCTGATTTCAGAGGTAGGCTCTATAGGGAGATGTAGTTACAAGGCTTAAGGATTTGGAGCAAAAATAGAATCCAGAGTTGTTTGTATTGATCTTTCCTCACGCTCAACTCGCCTCTCATCCCAAATGTCTCTTAAAACTTGTCTCAGGGACTTGATTAACCCCATACCAGTCGAATCATCAGCAACACCCGAACCGCTACGCAACGCTATGGAATTTGACCATTTTCCATAGCGGTGCACAGCCTGCGCCATGAAGCCGAGCGCTCTGGCTGCGCTATTTAGTCAAAAAACAAACTCTCGTGATGTCGAAGCGGTCCGTACCACTATAAGTGCGCTTTATAGCGCGCTAGAGCGCTATATCAACCACAAGACTAGCCGATTTTTTGTCATGTTGTCAATGTCAAATAAATAGAATGACTACTGCTACTATCAATGAGGAAGATTACAACTATGACTATCACGACTATCAATACAATGCCCATCCATTTGGCTGTTTTTGATTTCAACATGCCATTAGTCGATTCTAAATCATTAATTCTTAATTTAAGTCTATTCGATTCTTCATCTCTTTCTTCTTTTTGATTAAGATGAAACCCTCCTTCTTCAAATGAAGGAGGTGATAAAGGTTTTAAAATCATTGGGTTTGGTTGATGGGTAGAAATGAAATGAGTGTAATGAAATGATTCATTATCTGATAACTTAGATGGGCAAACTGTTGAAGTTCTTTTAGAAATCAGTCAATGACAAAAATTCAGTGGATAACTTGATAAACCATTTGAAGATGAAACTCAAAGATTGGTTTGTGGTGATTGATGTGCATTTCTGGCACTTTCTTCAAGTGATTTTGGTGGTCCCAAATATCTGGATGGTGATTGAGTTTCATTGGATGTTCTACTAACTCACTCATTGTAATAAATGCGGAAGAAGATTTGTTAGAGTTGGAAAAAGATTAGATACAATAAATGGAAAGATGATGTAATGAAAAGTTTAGATTCAAGTTGATAGATAAGTGTTTTATGAATATGATCGTTTCAAACTTATTCAAACTATGACTACGAATTGAAATTGATGTGATTGGTTGTTGATGATCATCTTGTTGAATTAGGATTGATCAAAATTGATTGAGTTTAGTTGGTTTTCAATGTAACATTTGTTTTGAAATTGCAATTGGTTCAGTTCAAAGAGATCTGATTGAATGATTCCAAATCCTATCATGAAACATATTACATTTGTCTTTTGATAAAGGATGATGACAATGATGATTCGAGATGCTTCATAAATTTGACTGAGATTGGTTGAAAGTTGAAGCTGGTTGTTGAAGTGGCGGAAATTTGAATCAAATACATACACCTTAAGGCTTATATACCCATTTTGGTTTGCTCCGCTATATAGCGGAATAACACCTCCTGGGCCTGGTTGCGCAGCGATTGCACCGCTATGAGAAAACCCGGCCATGGAGTGCGGTGCGCAGGCTCCGCTATGTATTTCGGAGTCCATGGCGCACGCGAAAACCGCTGCGACATCGCTCCGCAACCGCTATATATGGTGATGCGGTTCGGGTGTTGTCATCAGCTTGTTCTGACAAAATCCTGATTGAGTCTACCAAAGCCTGTGTTTTGCAAGCCCAAGGCAGAGGAGGCTCAATCTCATCCAAATTAGCCGGGTCCTCCTCTTCTATGTGATCTGAAGCCTGAAGCAGGTTGGAGTCGGTGAATGTTTGATGGATTTCATCTTTGATTTTGGGGTTGAGTAGGTTTTTAATTGACATCGGATTCCGAACACGTAGAGCAATCATATTTGACTCAATTTCTTTTATGATACTGGCCTCCTCTGGATCAATAATTGAAGTTGATGGTTCAGACCGATTGGTAGGATCAACAATCACAATCGGTTTCCCAATTTTGTCTCGAGGTGTAAGAATCCCAGCATGTCTCCAGCAGTTTTGAATTGTCTCCGCCGATATATCGTTCCAAACCATCTTAACCCACTTCATAGCTTGTAGCTGATCTACTTTATATATGTTCTTGTAAATCCCCATCTCTTCCAAGTCCAACACATTTTGCAAGTGAAAGTTTTGATACCTTTGCTTCACAGCCAAGATAATTCCTGCATCTAAGGGCTGGACTTTTGATGTAGGATTCTTAGGAAGAAAAATAAGTTCAATAGCCTTGAGATCGAGATGATTAACAATATGAGATGGTGCGTTGTCAACTATTAAAAGAATTTTTTGTTTTTGGACCTCCATCTCAGCATCAAACTTCTTCACGTACTCCTGAAAGGTTCAAGAATGATGTTA
This sequence comes from Melampsora larici-populina 98AG31, assembly GCF_000204055.1. NCBI lineage: Eukaryota > Fungi > Basidiomycota > Pucciniomycetes > Pucciniales > Melampsoraceae > Melampsora > Melampsora laricis-populina. The sequence goes on from NW_006768777.1 coordinate 1,336,349, forward strand.
ACATATTAATCACAAAGCTTAGCCCAACTGAGTAAATCTCACTTGAAACAAAAGACCAGTCATCCAAGCCTTTTTGTTGCTACGATAGAAATAACCAAGCTCTTCTCCACTTTTCTTCCGAAAGCATCTCGGCTTATTTGCGTGTCCAAGAACAAATAGCATCGGCTTTTCAGAACCATCGGCATTGCACGTCAATGCAAATGTAAGCCATATCTTGTCTTTCTTTGCACCTTCAATATGCTGTGAAGCAATTGTGCAATTGGGTGTGAGACAGTAAAACAATCCAGTCTCATCCATGTTGAAAATGTCTTGTAGTCCATATTTATCGGTTGTCTTGAGGATTTGAGGTAGAGCAAGTTCAATGGCGGCGTTGTCGGCTGATCCCGATTCACTGTGTGCCTGAATGCTGTGAAATCCATGTCTTTGTTGGAATTTTTCAAGCCAACCCTGCAAGAAGGTAGGCAAGTCCTTAGAAATTTGTAGTTTGGCGGCGAACTTCTTTGCCTTCATACAGATGAGATGTCCAGTAGGACAAACACCGTTGTGTTCACATTGTAGCACCCAGTTTGCAACTGCTTTATCTAACTAAGCATGTTGGACCATTCTTCTACGCTTTGCTTGAAGTTCACCTTGACTTGTTTGAGTAAATTGATTCTTTTGCTTCAAGATATCCGAGATCATACTCTGGCCAGGTGTTTCAATAAGTTGAATTCTTTCTGAGCCCATATAGCCAGGCTACTTTGTGACATCCCTTTATTATTTTCAAACTGCTCGCATAGCATCTTCTTCTGAGTATTATTCATGAAACCAGTCTGTATTGGCTTTTTTTAGGCATTGAGTATTATTCATGAAACCAGTCTGTATTGGCTTTTTTTAGGCATCTTGACTGTGATATGTAGATTGGTTTTTTGATTGTAAAATGATAAAAATTCAACCGATTGATTGAAATGATACAATGAAGAGATAAAGAAAAAACAACAGACAGAGCACAGGGGGCAATTGCATGCTAACACAAGCGGATCAATCTGAGATCTCTGACATTCAATCAATTTGTCTTCAGATGCACATCAATCTGAAACCATGTATGTCCTATAGATAACCACTCCAAAGAAGTCGCATGGACTCTAACTTTTTCTTTTTTTTTCTTTTTTCTGGAATCCGGTGACCTCTGCTATCCGGTACAAAAGCCGTCCACCAAGCGTACCAAATTTCAGAGGTTTGACTGTATGTCAAAATGATCGAAATGGTCTCTTGAAGGTTGGGACAAATTGGGAGGTGGGGTGACTTCAGGAGTGGCTGGCCAATCCTCCACTGCTTTATTAAAGATACATTGAATACCACCTTTGGCTCGGTCAGTGTGTTCAGCATAGTGAAGATCAAAGAACTTCAATCGATATCTTGGGTTAAGAACAGTGGCCATCAAGACAATTTCTGCTGATGCTGCTTCTTGCTGATATTGGGCAAGTTTAGGTAACATGACATTGATCATGCTCACTATGGATGTGAAGGTTGAGCTGTTGTGAATCTGCTGGAGGGTCTTGGAAACTCAAAGGTATTCAGCTAGAAGGGTCGATCCAGAGGCGAAATTGCCCTCCATCCGCTTGGTTGATAACCAAAATACCTGATGGGTCAGATCATTCAAAAGGTTAGTCAATTCACTTAGACAAGAAAACCAGAAGGAAAATCAAACTTACTTCTAAAACCAAACAGAAGGCCTCCACAGCATCCCATTCTTCCATGGTCATCATGATACCCTGGTAGTACTTGGTCTTCTGATCGCCAATCAAGATGGAGTCAACAATCTAGAGAGAAGGGTGTCAGCATTAGAGAGAGGAAAGCAAGAGATTAGAGCAAATGAAGTAGAAAATAAAGAAACTACTTACATTGCGTGCACTAACTAAATTAGAGAACATCTTCAAGTCGATGTTCCATTGAACACCCCACCCAGCAATTGGTGCTGGCCCCTTATAGCCCATCTGAGCAGCTCGGGCCTGAAATTTGCAACGGCGAGCACTTCTTTGGGTCAATAATGCATTGAATTCTTGAGCTTCAAAAATGGAGAGATGTCAGTATACCTGCTTAAAAAGGATGAATGAAAATTTTGAAAGGAAACATACCTTGAGATAACCCTGAACCACAACACAGCCATTCCTTGGCTCATCATCATAACCAAAACCTTCATATTCTTCATCAAAATCTAAATCACCAACTACATTTAACCGGCCTGAGTGATTGGGAATCACATCTTCATCTTCATTGTCTTCAGACATCAAGGCTAATGCATCAAGGTTATTGTTGAAGATGAGTGAGGGGACTGGGACTGAAACATGTGGTGGAGTTGTTGGTTTGACATGACCAGCGGACAATTGTAGAGAACTTGAGCCATGCTTTACAACCAATCCGAGTTTATGAGCAAAACATCAGACATGATTGTCTCGTGAATTCCATTTGACTGGGTCCTCACAATCCATGGAGGCCTTCTGCATTTCTCGAGCCATCAGGAAATTTGACAAACTGGAATCAGTGGTTTGACCTATCATGTAATCAACCAAATAAAAAAAGGTTAGTTGAGGCTGATGAATAGATAAGTTTCAGAGAGAGAGAAGGAAAGGGTGAAAGGAATGGAGACTTATCTTCTTATGTAAATTGTTTGCTGTTAAGAATCGTGCAACTGGTTGTGCAAGAAGATACCCTACTTTATTCCAAGCAACAAGTTTAAGTGTGAGGTGGACCGATCAGTACTTCCAATCTTGATCAATGAAATTAGCCAACATGCCAATGAAAGCATACCAGTTCCCCTTCATGGTCCATACATCATGGACAAGCAAGAACTTGCTTGGATTGTCCTGTCCGCAAGCAAGGTCAGTTCTCAAAAACAAATTGATATATCAGTTAAGGCAGAATGAGACTTACATGAACTAAAGCCAACGCTGCCGACTGCAAAGTGCAATAGAGCTCTTTGCTGCACTAGCTGCCCAGGTAGGAGTTCTCAAGACCGCTTGTTGATTTGCTAGAGTGAAATCCGCACGCAAAGGAATGTCATAGAACCTGTTGAAAGGGAGAGCGTGCCAGAGGATCCACACCACAAGAACCGTGTTGCATAACTCAACGCTGAAGGTGGTCTGGGAGAGGAAGGCGTCTAGAGTAGGTTGACCGTTTGCTTCATTCAAAGCAATCATTGCTTCAGACTGCTCTTGAGCCCAGCTCAAAGGCAGCTTGCAGCCCGCCTGGATGGCTCAGGATTGATGAGGACAGGCCGCTCGTCCCTTAGCGCCGTCACAATGGGCGTATAGGTTCCAGTTTGTACGGAGACCCCGTACAAAAACACCACGACACCACCAACACCTATAAGCTTGAGGGCCGTCACCAGACTTCGAAGAGAAAAAAAAGAACACAAGAGTAGTATTGGGCTGTTTGGGTTGGTCAACTAGGAGATTGAGACTTACTTCACCAGGCAGATGATGAGGAGGACAGTAAAAGTCCAGGAGTTCCTTAACTCATCGCATTTGAAGACGGCGAGCCCCAGTGTCAACATTTCAACTGAGGATTCTTCTTGATTGACATCAATGACATCAGGAACAGCCTCAGTTGGTTTTGGCTGTGTTTTAGTGGGTGGAATGATAGGATGTAAAGAAAAGAAACAGAAAAGTGAAACATAAAGGTGAGAAGAAATGAATAGGAATCCAATAGGTAATAGACAACTTACCTTTCAAGCAGCCCGCTTCTTTCGTCTTGGAGGTCCTTGAGACATACCAATAGATGCACCCAAGCCTCTGGGACGACACTTGGCCTTCTTGCTTGGGAAGACAGCCTTCTGGCCTTTTGGGCTTGTTGTCAAGTCGATGATTGGCAACTCGGCTTCTTCTTGGTCTTGGTCTTGGTCTTTGTCAACAAAAGTTCACCATCAGAATTGCCACAACTGCTGACAATTTGGGATAGACCCGGTGCAGACTTGGTTTGATTGTCATCATCATCAGGGCTGGGACTCGGAGGACAAAGAGAAGATACACGCAAGTTGTTGGATTGAAGAACAAATCCAGGCTTAGGTTGAGTTGGGGTACAAGGACGAAGCATTGGACCTGTATGGGTAGACGGAGTAGCAGGAGGAGCAGTAAGTAACGGAGTTGATGAAGGCATCTTGTGTTCTGACTAAGTAAAAATGACTAAGTAAAAACAGGAAGGATGGGTGGACAATGATTTGTTAGTATCAATCAAATATATTTGAGTGGAATCAAATTATTGGCCTGAGGAGAAAGAGGAAAATGAAAAACAAGACAGCACATAGCTGATTATATAGGCGTCCAGCTGGCAGAGGTGGCGACAAAGGCCATAGAAATCTTGTGACGTAGGTCAAGACCCCAAAAATGCCGCACTGATATTGTTATCTAGAGGGCATTTGATGCAATCAGCAAGGTTATTATTTGATGTTGTTTGGTATCAATCAAAGTTTTAAAAAGAACTTACCCAAATAATCAACATCCAGCCGTATCAGATGGTATCAGGCCGGTGTTGTTTACAATGGTATCATTGATTGGAATCGAATGGATCACATGGAATAGCCTAATCAAAATATGAGTCAGGTCAAAAGCTAATCGGATTGTCAAAGAGGTCACAAGGTGTGTTGGCGAGATGAAAAGATGAATCTAATTGTGTTAGGGTCACTGCTGCATATCGCTTTGAGGTGGTGTCCCGGGGCGGTCTTGGCAGTCGCTCAGCTACATACGCAGTCCACTACATGACAGCCCACAAGAGGGTATCACAGGCGGATCACCAGGCCCCAATACATAAAATTTTCGCAGCGGCAGCGGGGCGGTCCGCCCCGCTGTTGCCCCGCCTGCGCTTTTTGCAGCGGATTGCTTCAGGTGTTGGTAGAAACCATCCCTTTTGGTGTGAGTAAACCCATCCATCATTTAATCCTGAATCACCCTTGTGAATTATTCAATAACAATTCATCCTTTTAGCACAAGAACCCTAGACATCCTTTCTTGGCGGCCATCACATGCCAAGGAGATCAGTTTTAGATGATCAGTTACTAAGTTGGGTTCCCAATCCACCTTAGTAGCTTGAACTAGGATCACACGTGTGTATTAGACAGATCATCATTAAACAAAGCTCTTCAGGATCATCTTCCAAATTGATCCGTGAGTATTTGTTTATTGAAGATTGACCATCTTCTGAATACACGTGAATAAAGAGAAATATAGAAACTTTATAGAGAAAGTGATAAGTAAAGGAAATAAGAGAAATGAAGCACTACAGTTGTTATCACCAAAGCTCTCGGACTGGTTTGGCTGGGGCCGGCCCTGGTCCGACTGGCCAAGGGGTTCAAACAACACCCACTTTCACCAAAACAAATCAAAAATTTGAGGTTTTTCACCAATTTTGACCTAATGTTTGAATTTTTTGTGGGTTTTTCAGCTATATTTCTGACTTAACCAGAATGTTAAGTACATAGCTAGTTATGTAAAGCCATGAAATAGGCCTGTATTAGGTGTGCATCAGGCTCAAATCAGCCCGCGGTCCGACTGGTTGGGGGTTTAGATCAACTTTTTTTTGCAAAAGTGGCTGTATAGGTTCATGAGTACCATTTCATGGTTCCTCTACACCTGAACAGTTAAAAAATGGGCTTTTCAAAAAATATTGTGGCATAAAAAACACCAAAGTACCAGGTCAACTGCCCCAATTCTTCTTGCAGGGAGCCAGTCAGAGGGCTTTGGTGATAACAACTGTATGTGTATTGTGCGTTTACTTGATGATTACATGTATGTAACTACATGTAATCCCTTGTTACAAGTTCTTTCAGCTTATTGCTACATGTAATTGATTGATTACATGTAGTTATTGATATGTAATAAGGTTTGTTTGTGAGGAAGAAGATATACTGCTATGGCTGTGTATGCCCTTCCTGACAGAGGCAGACGCGGAAGACATTGTGAGATGTTCAAAGTTAAATCTGAGCCAAAACGGGCAGCGCTCACTGGTTGACATTTTCTGCAAAATAAGAAGAATGAGTGAGTAAAATGGGACAAGTCATGATTATAAGAAGAGAATTAAACAAATTAAACTCCAAAATTGACCAATGGTCTCATTAGGCAGCACTTGATCCAGGACCATATTTCCAAAGTATTGGTCAACCTCATCCATGTGGTCAGAGGGGGCCTTGGTCGCAGTGTTTGAGAAAAGTGCATAGATATGACCTAAGGTCTTGACTTTAGGGTGTTGCATAAGGCACGCTGGCGGCCCTGCCTGCCCGGGTGCCCCCCTTTTTTTTTTGCTTGATAAACAAACAAAATAATCTTTTTTCTTTCAACAATATATGTAGGCTCATTATAGATATTCTTGATGTGTTAGAAGACTAATCTAGCCTCCAAACAAATTTCTATACACACATAATGGCAATGTAGGTCAAAATCATTGCATTTGACCACATTTTTTTGTACCCATAGAGCATTGAAAGTCTGCCCCGGTCGGCGCTGTGTGATTTTTGAGGGCCCTCGGGTCTAGCTAAGGCCGGACTTGGCCACGCGCCGGCTCTGAACTTTCGCGGTCGGCTCACAGCCCTACCTCGGGCCATGACAGGCACTACGGATAGTAATGTCCAATACCCAGCGCCGTGGTCAAAGGCTTCAAATTCAATGCATTCTTGCCTATAGAAGTCACACCGTACTCCGAGTCTCCTACTACCCTCTGAATGCTGAATGACTGATCAAATGCGATAAGAAATGTCAAATGATAGTTCGACTTCGACTGATTCACTCTTCAGTCTTTCAGATTCCGACTCCAACTCAAATGAAGATCAACAAGATGAACGTCCAGCAATCTATATCAATCCATCATCACCATCATCATCACCCATTGTTCAAATCCAACCAATCTCTGGATTATATTATATTCCAAGTTTCATTGATGATGAATTCGAATTGAGCTTACTTAATGAAATCTCAGAATCTAATTTATTTCCATCAGCTGATGAAAACCAATTAATGTATTTCTCAAAACCATTGATCGATTCATCCACTCAATCATTTTTAAATTGGCCACCATTTCTCATTAATCTGATCGATCGACTTCCCAACTTATTCAATCAATCTAATCCATCTAATCTAAATCAATTAAACACTACAATCTTCAATCCATCCAAATCAAACTTACCTTGGCAAATGATCTTAAACCTTTACAAACCACATCAAGGTATCAAGCCTCATGTCGATTTACTAGACAGATTTGATGATCTGATCATTGGAATCTCATTAGGTTCGAGTGTGATTATGGATTTCGAAAACCAAATCGATCCATTCCAATCAGAAAGGGTTTATCTTCAAAACAGATCTTGTTATATTCTTTCAAATCAAGTTAGGTTTCATTGGTTTCATGGTATCAAATCAAATCAATCTTTCGATTACATTTATGATCCATTAGAAGAATCAGTTAGGAAAATTCAAAGATCTCGTACTAGGATTAGTATTACTATTAGAAGATTAAAAGAAGGGGCTGAAGTCATTGGTGATGATTTCAATAGATCTTCATCATCATCTTGATGGTCTTTGAATCCAAACCAACTCAATGTTTCCTTTGGCTCATCCAAGTGGCTGTTTTTCTGAACCACTTTTGATCATCATTAAAATCTTTTCATGATACTTTCTTTACTTGTGATTTATCATTCTCATCTCTGACTTGCAATGTATTCAATTCTGTGTCTATCTAAACTAGGACATTCAAGTTTCTGGAGAAATTAACAAACACATCTATACATGATGTCTGACATGTCTCTATCTCTCTTATCTTTAAAAGGAAAAGAAAGTAAAGAATAGCTTTTCATCCTCATCCCAAGAATCTTACTAATTCAAATCCATCATCAATCCTTTTCTTATGATCAGAGAATTGAATCCCAAAGAACTACTAATTTCAACCAATATCTCCAAACAATGTTGTATCTCAATGTTTTTTTTCTACAAAATCAATTAGTCCACAATAAAATGTATCAACGTAGCTACAATCCTTACGTCAACTCTTGACTTCCTCTCTTTCTTTTTATCAAGTATAACAAGATTTTCAAAACATCAGAAGTTTTACATTCTACAAATTGATTTTCTTCATTTTAGATATGTATGTATATATATACTTAAGAAAGTAAGATATTTTGGGGTCGAAATGCTTTAGAAATATAACAAAAAAAGATGATCGAAAATGTAGAATAAAAGAACGAGACCAAAGAAAACGATCGGATGGTTTGAACCAAACCCATAACCCCATATCAACCTCATGATTTCTTTTTCTTTATCCTATTGAAAGAGTCTCCAAAGCACATCTGAGTATCCCCTACAAAAAAAGGTCATTTGGATCTGATCAAGTGACTTTTGAGTTTGATAGGTAAAAGAGATCTAAGAAGTTTAAGATCGAAGTCGAAGTGAAGCGGTTCAAAAGAAATGGTTATGATGAAGTTGAAACGATTTGAGAAGAACCAGGGGTGATAGACTGAAAGCTTGCAGAAGGAGCCGGTTCATCTTTAGGTTTCAGTACTTCTTCATCTGCCCAAAGATGGTCTCCAAGTAATTTCTATCAACAAAACCAAGTCAAACCACGCTCAGTCATCGAAAAGTAACGGAACCCTAAAGAGACACACAGAGAGAGATGCTTACATTCATGGTAAACATATGAACTGTTTTCACATTAAAGACCGCCTTCATCTTTTCATCACATATAATTTGTCGTTTGTCTTTCGGATCCTGTAAGTCATTTGCTTTAATATGTTCCCAAATCTTTTTAACCACTTGAGGTCTCGAACACTATTAAGATCCGTCATCGAATCGAATTTTGATATAAAGAAGTGAAAGGAGAGAATTCACAAAATTGAAAATCAAATGAGCTTTTCTTTAGATCAAGACTTTGAACTTTTCGAAAACATTCAATCCGAGTTTCCGAAACGTTCATCACGTACCGTTAAGACTCCAATCAGATCACCTAGAGCAGGTGAACAATTCATTTCTTTATGGATTCCTTTATTAGACGAATTAGGTTCAGCAGATTCGGATTTAGGAGCTCTAGGTTTTCTAGGTTTTTTGGGTTTAGATCCTTCATTCAACTTTGGTTTAGGTTCATCATCTTCACTCTCTACAAACGCTGCACTCTTTCTTTTTCGGCTTTGTGATTTGATAGGTGTAGGTTTCGATTTACTTGATGGTTTGATAGGTTGAGAACTTCGTGGGATCGAATAACTTAGGACTTCTTGTGATTGGCTTTGAGATCTTTGATTTCCTCCTGGAATCCCTCCAGACGGTAAGCTTAATCCATAGCTATCAGGTCCAAGTGCTGGTGCTGAATTAGGTGTCAATGGTAATTCTTCTTCTTCTGCTTCTTCTTTTTTGATTCCATTTTGACCTTCAGCAATTTCTCTTTGTACCTAAACCCAACATATCAAATCCGCAGCAAAGATTAAAATCATCATCGAGAAACCATCAAAACAGAAATGATAACTAACTTCATGAAAGATTGGAATCGAAATCCCATCGATTTCGGTCTTGTAAAGCTTTGTATCTAAAGAAGGAAAGATCGTGGTAAGATGTCTTCGGATTTGTTTTGCACTAACTAATTGTAAATCGACATCTGGTTGGTTTAAATATGATCTAACTTCAATAGCTAGAGTGGATGGTAAGCTCATGATGTTTCGATGTTTTGATGTCTGATGATAGTTAAGTTGGATGTGATGTTGATGATGTGAAGGTGAAGGTGAAGGTGAGTTTGGGTAGGAAATGGAAGTTTGATGAGGTTTGATGATTTTCAAACTGGTTCAAATGTGAAATGGCAAATGGCAAATGGCAAACTCAGTAACACAACCTACAATACCACATCATCCTACTTAATCCCATAAACATCAATTCACACTTCCACTTAATCTAACATCCATCATCATCCATCATCATCTAGTCTAATGCAAATAAAGAGTTTAGATTGCATACTTAAACCACATAAATGGACTTGAGATGAGCTCTAATATATGTAGAGAGCTTCAGACTACAAAACAAAGTGGGAGAAAAAAATATTGAAGATCAAAGACCAGGCGGAGATTCCTGGTGTTTTTGTTCTTACTAGGAGATATCATTAGGAGCCTTGGTTTCAACAATTTTGTGAGCTCTTGACTTCTGCAAGCACCTGGTAACATTTTTATATTCAGATTTGTACATTCTACTTATCATTTGTCTGATTTTTGGATTTGTCCAAATTCATGATGTACAATCAACAAATTAAGCCTACTCAGATTCCCTCTTGATTATCAGTTACATAAAACTTTTTTTGTTACCCACCTCTCCCTCACTTTCTCCAGTTTTTACAATTGGTTGTGTTATTGTAGTGTCACTGTCCCTCAGGTCTCTGGGTTTTTTACAAGCTGCAATTCACGAGTCAAAGCCTCCGGGCCGTCTTGTGTCTTATAAGCACTTGAAAAACAATTCTTTCTCCTTCCACAGATCTTCTCCACCAGGTCAAAAACAATTCCTTAGCAATTTCAAGAATTGGAGAAATTACAATCACATTTCTTTGATCTTGAGGATATGTAGTTACATGACATTTTAATTCCAACTTGAACTTTTACAGAATCATATTGGTCAGCTTATTGTTCGATTGATACAAAAAAAGTATTGAGACACTTTAATTTATAAATATGTGTACTTGAAAAAGCTCTTTTACTAATTATAAAGATAGAGATTTCAATATGGATCAATTAAATTGTGATGTCAAGAACTTGAAGCATTATTTTTGTAATTTGTGACACAAGAATCGAACCTGGATGAGTAGATGCCTAATTCTTGATTTTAAGGTATAATGAATTGAGAATTTGAAGTGTTCTTGAAAAAAATCCTTTGATCATCATCACATTCAGGCACCTACCAGATCCCTAGAATGTTGGTTGGTTTGGCCCATTTGTTTTAGCAGTCGGTACATACTGAAAGGTAACAAAGCGGGTTTCAATAAACGTATACAAGCTTTTGATAAACGAGAAGATTTGACTGACCCATAGCTTTGGATCCAAAGGTTAAAAGATTACCAGGGCACGTATAAGATTGGCCACCATCGTGACAAACTGAAGATCACACATTCACGCACAAAGACGGTTCCGAATAAAACACTTTAGTAGGCATAGAATATCTATAGATTGTTCAAGACTGGGGATACTCACTATAATTCACATTGAGAGGATCATACTCATATCGCGTACAATCTTGATTACTTACGCCGGATGAACCATCGCCTCCAATCAGGTAACAGCCTGACATTCTAACATAATGAGTATCTAAGATCGAAATGCAAAAAGAAAGGATGTCCGTTGATCAGTCTTTAGGGTGAGTTTCGAATTGTAAAGACATCAAGATTGATGTTTGTATCATCTTCACACTTACTGACAAGCGGTGACGAGCATCTTGACCATTTGCACTTGCATACCGTTTCGTCTGGGTAAGTCGACGTACAATCTTGACAAAAACCGGTCGATCGTTAGCATTACGATGTAAACCATGATGTAGGTGATCAATTTGGAAATCAAAATCACATACATGCGTGTCTTTTTGTGAAGGTAAACCTTAAGTCACAGATACATTCCTTGCCCGCCTCAAGACCCTGAATCCAAAGGGAAAATACTAGGAAGGAGATGATCGGGATGAGGCGAAGCATTTCTGGTTTAGTAAGACAGGAAGATGGACTTTGACTGAGGTACTTGTAAACTTGTAACAGTTTTGAATCAAGAAAAGGTAATAGGGATTGGGCGAAAAACCGACCAACAGGTTTCCAAACCCCATTCAATCGCTGTTCAAATTTTTGGGAACGTTTGCGAGATGGCTCGAAATCAATATCAAAGCCACACAAAACCAACAACAATTTTTATCCAACTTTTTGCTTTGCAGAATTGTTGACCGGTATGCTTGGTTGCGTGATCACGTCCATGCTTTGACCGTTCAAAAGCTCTTACAGGTAAAGTAATTTGCGGCGCCTCAAGCCTCGCAAACGCCCTTTTTGCACCTTTTACAGATCTGTGAAAGGTGCAAAAGCTTATCAAAAAATAACATCAGATCAGTTACTGCATCTTCACAAATGCTTGTCCAATCAAAGCAAAAAAAATTGCTGCCGGTTGGACCCATTTGTGAGCTGGACCGTTAATGAGGGTATGTGCACGATTGGGGCTTGAGTTTTTCTAGCCCTGAGCTTTCATTTTGGTGTTACTCGAGCGAAGAGCCAAAGAGCTCTGCCCAGATCACAGCTCAGTTTTGATCGCAAATCTATCAGCCTCCATTTGATTCAGAAACCACATCAACCACAATCTCCACCAACAATGCCATTTGTCAAGTACACCCCTCGAATCAAGGCTCTTGCAGTTATCAAAATCCTCGAAGGCAAAGCCACTGACGAGATTCGCGATGAGCTCCATGCAGACATCTGTGAACGTTCTTTCAAACGTTGGATGGATCTGTATCAAGAAACTCGGCAAGTCATCAGAGATCCTGAAGGATACCAAACTCGAGGACGAAAAACTTTGCTTGATGACGATGACCGCGACTTTCTGAATGAGCTGGTAGCTGCATCACCTGACCTCTTTTTAGACGAGATCCGGGAAAAGCTCTACGACGATACTGGAGCGCTCCCTAGTGTCGAGTGTCTGGCTAATGAACTCAATCATCGCTTACACCTTACCTCGAAGAAAGCCAACACGTCTCATGTCAACAAAGATTTTCAAAGAAAAGCTCAGTATGTTGAAAGGATGCGAGATATACCAGCTGAAATGCTTGTGTTTACTGGTATGGTTTCCACTTCTACTTGAAGGAATCACCATGCTGAATCAATCATCTTGCATCAGATGAAAGCTCGATATGTGAAAGGGACTTGCTACGTGTAAATGGTCGATCAAAATCTGGGGAACGAGTCTATCGATGGGTCCGAAGAAACAATCCTCGCCGCTACTCTCTACTTCCTGCAATCGGATTGAATGGTCTTTTGGCATTGACAGTCCGAGAGGGCAGTATAAATCGCGAGCGATTTGAATCCTTCTTGGAGTTCCAACTGGTACGTGATTGAAGGATATTCTGTATCATTTTACATCCTCACTTTGTTCCTTCCATGTTGGACAGCTGCCACAAATGCAACCCTACCCAAATCCCAACAGCGTACTCGTGATGGACAACTGCTCAATTCATCACAACGGGCGAGTAGCTGAGCTCTGTGAGGCAGCAGGTGAGGTTTTGGTTCTTTACTCTTATTCAGTGGTTATTCTCGAGCTGAAATGGTGTCTGGTGAAGGTGTATTACTGGTATATCTACCACCGTATTGTCCAGAGCTCAATCCCATCGAGTACTGTTTCTCTGTGATCAAATCACGCTTCAAGAGAACTCGCATCCTCGAGAACGCAAATGAAGAAGCAAATTGGCCAATCAGAGAGACAGCAATTGATGCAATCACTCCTGAACTGCTTGCCCCTCTATATGCAAATAGTGGGTATCTATTGCCTCCAGGAATGATGGTCATGGATCTCATGGATCTTGTTTAGAAGTTTTTTTCATTTTGAATATCGGGTTTTTATATGATCTTCATGGATCAATCCCATCTCAATTTTTATCGATCGATCGATTCTATTTCAAAGTTGTTTTTGTATTGTGTGTGAAATCTATGTCTTCGTAGCTTGGGTAGTCGTAAATCAATATCGAGTTTTTTATATGATCTTCATGGATCAATCCCAATTCAATCTTTATCAACCAATCGAATCCATTTCAATGTGAAATCTCAAGTCCCAGTTTTTTTATCGACTGATTGACTTTTGTTGAGATCTTGAGTTCCTCACTATCTACTTTTGATTAATTCAACTTTGATCGAGTCAAATATCGATCAAAATGTTGCTACACTTGCATTAAGATCTTGATTGATCATCAGTACATAAAGAAGACAAAAACAATACACTATGTTGAAAAAGATCGATCGATCATCAGTACATAAAGAAGACAAAAACGATAAAATACAAGAGAATAAAGAAAATAGACAAAAACGAGACACAGTGTTGAAACCATACACGAGATTTGATACAAAGTAAGAAAAGGAAACCATTTGATTCAAATGAAGTCCTGAAGCGTCCTAAAATCTGAACAATCAAATCAGAGTTTCAAAAGATGATTAGCGAGTCTCCTCGAAATGAAGCTATGACATTGAGATAGATTACCTTTCTAATCCTCGTCAGCAAGATGCTCGTCAAACCGATCAACATTGTCGAGTAAGTCACTAATTATACCAGCTGGAATACCATACCCTAACAGATCGCTTTTGGTGATTGAACCGTCGGTTTTGTGAAAGTTGTGATAGTCTCGAATCCTATGGGGTTTGAAAAGGTCGATGATTTCATTGACTTCAACTGGATTGTTAATTCCAACAAATTTGATGTAGTCTTCCATCGGAGCAGAACCTCTAGGTGGTCTCTGAATGACACCATTGGAAGGTCCCACCACAGCTTGATTATAGGACGTTCGAGTACGTTTTTTCTTGAGGGTGCCTTTCATACTCTCTCGCAGGCCTCTCGGTGGACTGATCTGTGAAACACCGTGAGTTGTAGGGTTTAACTGAGAAGTTGAAAATTGAGATCAGTCATAAACACTGTGTTATAAAGATCATTGGTACGTACAATTTCTTTGGCCCATTTCTGAGCATTCCCCGGTGACATTAGGACATATCCATCATCATCGCCGGGAATCTCATATACACGGAAAAAACGATCCAAATCATGTCGTACAACACTCTGAGCTTGAAGATCCTTGGCTAAGATATCAATTTCATGACTGTCTGAATCGGACATATTCTGGATGTATAAAGAAAAGAATCAGTGTAAATTGTAGGAAAGTTGACTGGCCACCCACCCCGACATTATTTTGATCTCCAACAGACCATAAGCGGCGAGTTGAGGCTAAAGAAGCGTTCTTACAAGAGAGAAAGCAATCAGCTTGGAGCAGAAAAAGACCGAAAGGAAACTACTCACTCGCTTTTGAGAATCAACTTTCAACACAGGCTTGTCCATCAGTAAATAAAGGCCACCTGTTTGAGATGATACCTTCAATACCTCATGGGCCCAGGCTTGAAATTGTTCTTCACAATGAACCTGATTTCCTCGGGTTTTTGACCAACCTCTTTGCCCTGAGATTGTTGCAATCCATTTGATGCGCTTCTCGTCTGAATTAAAGTCGGTCATAATCAGGTCACCTAATTCATTGTCTTTGTTATTACAGTCCCGCTTGACAGTTGCTTGTAGATCGAGAAATGACATTTGATTCGGATTAATTTCTAACAAAATGTTCCCCCTTTTTAGTGTGTAGGTCTTCCATTTTGGATTCCTGCTGTTGCCATGGTTGGTGTAGATGCTGATCTCAAAATCACACTCAAACGATTCGCGCATGATTCCTGAGTTGAAGTGTTGGTGACGTGGCTGATTGGGAGTGTAGTAGGTGGTTGATGGAATTGATGATGGGGGGATCGGGTAGCTGGGCAGAGCTCTTTGGCTCTTCGCTCGAGTAACACCAAAATGAAAGCTCAGAGCTAGAAAAGCCCAAGCCCCGATCATGCACATACCCTCATTAACGGTCCAGCTCACAAATGGGTCCAACCGGCAGCAATTTTTTTTGCTTCGATTGGACAAGCATTTGTGAAGATGCAGTATGTTCAATTACTTGGAAGGATCAGACCCACCCGAGAGCTCAATTCGGGGATGCAGGTTCTGTGAAACCTGCGTCCAGTCATCTTCAACTCTTTTCGCGTAACTTCTCCATGGCGCAAAACCTGTTGGTCGGTTTTTCGCCCAACCCCTAATGATTGATGTGCGAGGAAGTATGCGATAGATACCTGAACTATGTAGCACAGACTAGCACTTTCATCTATTTACATTTACGGAGAAGCCAAAAGCCTCAAAAAGCCACATAAGTCGTGCCACCGGCGTGCAATCTTGGGCTTCTCTGAGCTTCTATATGCAAAATTTGGTTGGGCTTTAGTGGCGGTTCTCTAGAGAATAGAAATCACTTTTACCTTACTCCTGAGTCCTAGTATAACCTAGTATAACTCATTCTTCTTTTCGGAACAAATGTGAATTCTTTTGAAAAAATTCCATCAAGTCAATTCAAAGATTATCTTCTTTAGATATCTTAGTAGGACACCATGTTCTTGTTCTCATATGACCGAAATGGATTTGCATGATGATTGAAAACTTGTATACAGTCGACTCCCTCAAAACCCATACCCCTCTTACCCCATACTCCCAGTTAATCCATGGAAATTTCAGTCCATAAAATTGGCATGTAGATTGCCCTAAAATAACTCCCTTGAAAGCCATAAACCCACAAAAGCCATAGCAATTGGGGTCCATAAAAAGGTATGGATTTCGAGGGAGTCAACTGTAGATTCAATTGTTTCTTTCAAACAGTAAATGAGAAAGAAATTGAACTTTAGCTTTTGAAAAAAAAGTTGGTATATATAAAGGCTCCATGACATGAAAAATGGAATTTTGTCTGTTACAATGAAATTGCATTGGTATCGATGATAAGAAAAACTAAGAAAATGATGTTTTGCTAAAAGATTAGGATGTGATAAATATAAGAGAAATCATTATCACCCTTTGAATAAAAAAATCCAACCAAAGGAAATGTATCAATTCAAGTTGTACGAATTCCTAGAATCTCAGCCATTGTGGTTGCATTCAGACTGGTAGCCAATTTCTTCGGTTTGATATATTTCGATCAAGCTCTACATGATCCATCTTGAAAAAAGTTGATGGGTTACATTTCTTAGGTAGAAAGATCAAAGTCAGTCAAGAAAATACTTACGCCATACGAGAATTAATAGGTCGAGAAATGGTAATATGTTCTGAAGTTTCATCTTCTTTCTCTCCACTCTTGATTAAAGATTGACTTTCCGATATGACTGAAGTTCCTACATCAGATGTTTCATGAGTTTTACCCGCTATACCTGACCTGATGGACTTTTTTTGCATGTTGTCATTGTTGTCGAAGAAGACCCTGGTATGTTTTGACTGCGTGGATTCAGACAATCTTGGTCTCTCTTCAAGCTAGCTTGATCAAGCTCGTTACTGGCCTCACGCACTGACAGTCAACCCAAGATGTCACAGGATTCAGAGGATGGCAATAATCAACATTATAAATGGTCAGAAATGATCACAGCTGCTCATATCCCATGAATTGTAACGCCGCGGGTCACCAAAAGGCACTTCTCCAGAACCCTATATGGGTGCATTCCTGGGTCCTGTTTATTCATTGGGTAGTTTTTAAATTTGATTGAGCTTCTTCAACATACTCAGGGACGATTGAAGGTATGCTTGAATGAAATGGTTATGAAACAAGTGTTTTCACAGCTGAAAATGTTTAATGAAATCATCAAGGAACCATCATGGTGGATGACTAAACATTCATGCGCTGTGTTCCTGATTACCTTTATAACCTCGCAATTAGCCTGTCTCTTTCTTTTTGTGTCTTCATCAACTTCACTTTACTTCACTTCATTCTTCTTATTATTCTTATTATATTCTTATTATCATCATGAATTCAGTCTTTGATAATCAGTTCTCAATTTCTCAATCTGAAAATGAATCTCAACTGCTTTCTACTTACTCTCAACCTACTCTTTCAAATCTCATTAGTTTGTCATTCCTGCTTCATTTCAAACATAGATGAACTCCAGGTTTACTTTCCGTATGATGCCTATTGATGAATTTGCTTGTTTGATTCAAAATATAGGTTCAATTACCAATCTAGTCATCAAAGCAAATCAAGATTATAATCACCAAACCCTCAACTCTCTTATAAGTCTTCAAGAAACGAACAGGTCCAAAACGTTTGTACTCAATCTCTTGATGTTGAAGTCTAAATGAAACCCAATCTGACCTGTTTTTCATCAGTGGACTATTCGGATCATCACCTTACTTGAACTTGGGCTCCTCTTCAATTCAAGATGATCTTCCATCTTGTTTTAAATTTTATCTTTCGATTTCGACTACTTCTCCTAAATCGATCATATCACCTTTACTCAACTTATTTAAATCAGAATCAAATCAAATCATCCAAAATCCCAATCGAATCACAAGAATTCGGTTGAGTTTTAATAGAGAACTTCAACTTGATTCTATTAAACTTGATTCTGATTTGATTTCTAATCTCGATCATCATTCTTTATCACATTCCATTCCTATGACTCAAACATCAATCATCAAAATTGAAGAAATCAAGGTGTTACATGAAAGATTGTCATCTGATGATCTCGATCAATCCTTTATTTCACGATTGGTAGTTTTATTGTGGTACGTTACTGCATCCTTTTTCCATTCTTCCTCTTTCACTATTCATTTGAGAACAATGGCGACGTCCTACTATGTTAAAGAGTGGAATGAATTCAGCGCCTGCAGGCTTCTCTGATTTTGGATCTAATCTTCAACATTTATGAAGAAATATTGAACTGATCAAACCTCTGTTTTTTCTTTTGAAAACAGTCTTCCTTTCTTCAGCATGGTCATCAAACTCATTCAATTCACGTCTAACTATATGACTTCATTTGAAACTCTTCCGTACAAACTTGGCCAATTCCTCATGAAATTCTCTCATCGAACGGTAGCACAAGCTGAGAATAAAGCTAATCAACATCGAATCATGGAAAAGGAATTCTTACGAGTCATCAAATCGGAACTTGAACGTCTCTTTATTCCACCTGATGCATCCAATACAGCTTCTTTTAACCTCGGTCTATCTTCTGCTTCGTTTTCGGTCTCTCCTCCTGATCTTTACTCTCCCTCGCGAGGTTCACAAGACGTCCAGAGTCATCTACTCGGTACAGCTCGAGAACCATCCTCTTCAGAACCTCGTAGCAAGGCAGAGGATGGATTTGGAGTGTTGAGTGACGCAGACAAGTCCTTGGGTCGAGCCATCGAAGAACCTGTACCGTGTTTTTGTTTGAAGAATGTAAAGTTTGGTCAATTATTGCATACCTTTACAATTTGTTTAATCTTTCAACTTTATTGGACTTCAGTCAACATGATCTCACGACTCGAACTTGCGATCACTCAATACGCTTACCGATTTGTACTCTGGATCAATCCTAATCAACGACGTCATTCAGCTTCATCTTCAGCTAGTCATAACAGTCCTAGACCAAAAGAGATTTCCAATAAGCCTTTCAGAATTTCTCAGTCGATCAATTCTCCTCTACCTTCCTCGATTATGAAACCTACTGCGGACAATTTTCAAAATTCGATTCCAATACCGGGTAGAGTGATTAGAAATGTTTCTTGGGATAATGGATCGATTTTAGGATACCCAGGTGTTTCTAATAATACCGATCAAGAGATGATGGTGGGTAAAATTCCACATTTACATAGAAAGGATAGTAAAGTGTTGCCGAAGAGTCCTAAACCGATTTTAACTCACGCGTCCAAGAACAATCATCCAAAAATTGAAAAGATTCAATTTGGACATCAATCGAGTTTAAACAAGATGGCGAATGAAGTTTTAGGAAAGGCATCAGATGACCAAGAGGAAGAGGATGAGGATGAGGAAGCAGATGATAAGGAAGAAGATCGTGATGTAGAGGATGAAGAGGAAGATCAAGAAGAAGAATCAGAAGATGAATTGAGTGTAGTGATCAATGAGTATGAATACAATGAAGAACGCAGTCCGACACCAAGTCCAGAAGATTCCATGAAATTTCCCATCACACCTGAAATCACTCAAACTGGTCAAACTTTTAAAGATGTCGAATCACTTGATAGTTTAGAAAAGTTTCCTTCTAGGTTATTCAAAGAATCTGATTTATTAATTCAATCTTCAAAAGCACTTGAAATGATGAGAGTTCAAGAGAATATAGGTAGTAGTAGAATTGAAACTGGAGAATATCATTCTTGATACTTTGGTTGGGTTAGACCTTGTTTTTGAGGTGTTTTAGTGTGCTTTTTTTGTTGGTACAGTAGGGTTTCTTTTCGTCTTTTTGATTCAATTTAATAGCATTTACCCCAACATGTATCAATTTGGATTTCTCTCTGAAGAAAGCTTTTAATTCATGTAGACAATCTGATTTGTATTGTTGTATTATTTTTTGGTCATTGATTATTTGAAAGTTTATCAAGTTAAGTTATTTAATGTAACTTATCATCAGATTCAATATTGGATTGTAGAGTAATTAGTTAATTGAAAGAAGAAGTCAAAAACCAGAAATTAGCAAAATCAAATGTTGTAATAACCTTTGTGTTTTTGTGTGTGTTTGTTTTTGGTTATCATTCCCATGTCTTTTTCTAAGTCTGGGTATTTATAAACAAACAAAAGGGTGTTGAACTGGAGTTCTAAGTTCTGGGTGGTTTTTGTATTACATTAATGTTGTGCAGCTTAAAGTAACACAGTCAAATTGTGTCTAGGATTTTACTAGGACAAGTGACTTTGAGGCACAAGGGACTTGAGGCAATAAGATTGATTTTTGGTGTAATGGGTTTTCAATTCTTCTCCCAATTTTAGTAAAGGAAACCTTCATCAGACCACCCATTGGAAAATAGATTACGGCCTAGCATTGAAAGTACATGTTTTAAACTACTGCTTCTTCTGAAGAGATTGTTCTAAGATTTTTGAAACTTTACTATGCTTGCTACTGTCAAAGACTTATAATGAATTTCAGGCAGATACTATTACTGCAATTGACCAAATCCAATGTTCTCACTCAAAACTCAACATTTTGAACATTTGAGAGCAGATTTGAGATACTCAGTCTTAGATAATCCACAGCTGCATGCCATAAACAGTGAAGGATGCAGAGTTGAGGTATTTTCATCCTCATCCATTACCCCCAAAAATATTCTTAGCTTAGGCAATTCCCTACATCACGTGAGCTGAAATAGGTCAAAGATGTTCTGTTTTCTGCTTGCACAGTCACACTAAATCCTTCTGTACCTCACTTTTCCCATAAACCACAACTTTTCAATTGCACTCTTTGCAAATCTCACAACTTGATGATCAACTACCACACCAAAGCTCAAGCTTAATCCCTTATAAGTCCCTTGTGCCTCAGTGAGAATTAGTTGTCAAATGAATCCAAGGAGAAGTTTGTTAAGTTTGTGTAATTACATGCAGGGTGGAAGTCAATAATGAATGTGCCAAGTTTGATTTTTGTACTTGTATTTCAAACAACTAGAGAACATGTGGGCATGCTTGCCACAGTTTTGCAGTCTGCTAAGCTATCTGCACCTGCTCAAATCTTCAAGACTTGTTAGTGAAGTCACAACTTTTGATTCTTGGTTTGGGTTCACCTCTTCCTACCTCAAGGCTCAACTCATAGAGTTCCTTTCTTATGCTCACCTTTAATCCCTTTTGGAGAACCAGCTGGAATAAAGTTCTGGCTGTCAGCACCGGCAGTGGTTGTAAGCTTCCAAACAGTTGGTGTGTTCTTCAGGTGGTGTTCTTGGTTTCACTCTTTGACATGAGTGAGAGCCATTGGCATACTTGTTTACAAAAACTTTCATTGAGGTTCAGTGAAAGTATTGTCTGATCAACTCTAGCGTCTTCATCTGGCCAAGGTGTCCAGCTAGTATGCTATTGTACCTAGATTGAAGGATCTTGATTGTAAGTTTGTGGTTGTTTGGGACTCCTTCTAAACCTCTGAAATAAAGGGTTCCTTCTGTGTGAGTATACACCTCCCACCTTTCATTCTTTTCTTTGCTTAACTTCACTAGTATGATGATCCGCTCATCAGAGGTTGAGATCAATCTCAGTTCTTCTAAAATTAATGAATCATCCCAGACCTCCATGACATCTTCTAATCTGTACACTTTGTTATTTTTCATATCAATGAATAATTCAATTACATCTTTGTTGTGCATCAACCAGTTGTCTGGGGTGTCCAATTTGGAAATAAACATGTCTTTGGGCAGGTTTTCTGGTTTTAGTAGTTGTCCAAAGTCTACTTTACAGTTGTTGACTGGGTCCAGGTCAGGTTGCCTTGATAAGGCATCAGGCTTTGTTGACTGTTTCCGTAGTCGGAACCGTATCTTGAAATCAAAGCAACCAAGTATTTCTGCCCAGCAAGCTTTTTGTCTTGTCAGCTCCCTAGCTTTCATTAAAGACTCCAGGTTTTTATGATTGGTATAGACAATGTCATTCAATCTGTGAGGGTATCCTTCCAGATGCCACTCCTCAAATGACACAATGACAACAAGCAATTCTGTATCAATAATCTCATAATTACATTCTGCTTGAATCAATGAATGTGAGAGAAAAGCCACATGATAGACTTCCCCTTTGTTGTTGGCTCTTTGCAACAGGACTGCTCCTAGTGTGTAATTGGAGCATTCACATTCTTGGATAAATTGCTTGTAAGGATCAGCAATTTTCAGTACCCAATCTTTTGTAAATGCCTCCTTTGGTGTTCTGAATACTTGGACACACTCTGGTGTCCATATGAAAGGAATGTTGCTTTGAGTCAGTCAGGTTATGTAGGGGTTGTGAAATTCTTGAGAAGTTACTGATAATTCTTCTGTAGAAGTTGAAATTGCTGCACTTCTCCTATGTTCTTTGGCGTAGGCTTAGATTTGACCATAGAGATCTTATTGTGAGATAATTGAAATCATAAGTAAGATATTTCTGATTGTCCAAATCTACACTTCTATGGCTTGAGTCATATGTTTTGTGCATGTAATTTATCTAAAGCTGCTTTCACCGCTTTCTTGTGGTCTTCACCGGGTTTGGAATAAATCAGTATATTATCTAATACATAGGTAGGACAAGAATCGAGCAAGAGTCTCGTTCATAAACTAGATCACAGAAGACCAGATGGATTGAAATCAGTTTCAAAAGCCCATCTCGCATGGTTTGATCGTTTTACTATAGAAATCATGAAACAAGATGTAGTAGCTTTAAGAAGAAAACTTAGCTATGATAGATATTGGACCACATCAGTGGAGATCATCCTGCTGTTGCTTTTTCAGATTTGATTGAGATTGAGTTGACTGGTTGGGTTGAAGATGGTTGGATGAGAATGGATGGATGAGATTGATGGGGATAGATAAGAAGTGATTGTAGTAAGATACATATTCTCAATCAAAAGAAATCGAAATTAAATTAAATTATGAATTAAATTAAAATTAGTTTACACAGATCGACGATAAGATTTAAATCGAGAATTTCAAAAAACAAGAATCAGAACACACTTTTCACCATTGACCATTGACCATCTCAATCCATCAGAACAACATCAGTACACCATCACTACACCATCAGAAGAACATCAGAAGACTACATCATGCTCAAGTTTAGATTTCCAAATTCTAAAAAATCAAATTCAAATTCAAATCAGTCTCATCAAGAATCTGAACCAACACCAACACCAACTGACCAAGATACTTTAACCCATCTCATTCCAATTCAATCAACCACCACCACCACCACTACAAATCAAACTAATTCATCATCTTCACCATCGACTTCTTACTCTGAACCTAATCTAACCACATTTCATCAATCTAATCCTACTACTAGTACTAATACAAATCATTCTTCTCCTTTAACTACTTCTAATCTTCAAGATACTTCAATCCATCAATCACAATCCAATCCTCAATCTAATCCTAATCCTACTCTCATGTTTCCTAAAAAGACGCGTCGGAAATCTTATGGTGGTATCAGGTCAATCCATTCATCTTATATCCTTTATCATTCTCTTCACTCTAATACTAATCCTCTTGATCATCTTCTTTATCTTTCTAGAGCCATGTTGGGTATCAATCAGAAATCAGAAGATGCTCCACCATTACCAGTTCCAATCCCATCTTCATCCGATCCATCTCAACCACACCCACCTCAACCCCATCACCAACATTCACAAGCTTCAATGGATGCATCTACTTCACCTGCCAGTTCATTAATCAGTATCCCTCCTTCTCCTGTGACAGCTGAATCTAGACCGTCTACGTCTTCCTTAAGACCGTTTCCATTCTTGGGTGGCATCAGACGTAAAAGTGCAAATTCGAATGCTCCGAAACCTAACCCTCATCATCTTCCTTGGAACGCTTCAAATCATCCGACACCCAACTTACCTCATCCGACCATCAGTCCGACGACTTCGACGTCTAATTTAAAAACTCCTACGATCACTAGTACGGCTAGTTCACTTGGACATCGAATCTATAGTGTCAGTTCTTAAACTTAATCAAACTAACCAAACTAACCAATCATCAATTGACTTATTTTTCATCTCCATCTCAAATTACATAGCATGGATCATCTAAGAAAGCACAATCAGTCGATGATCTCTCTCAATTCGGATTACTACCTAAACCTAGAATCAAACCTAGAAGATCAGTTGAAGAACTGAACAGGAACCATCCTAATCTGAAATCAACCGGTCCACCTAGATCTTTATCTTCTCAAAAGAATCCTTCCGATCTGAGTAAAGGTTTGGATCAGATTGGTGAATTGGCAGGTTCGTTGGCTTCGATCACTCATGAGGATCGACAGCCTAGGTTATCGAATCCCAAGGGAATGAGAACTGGTATGTGATGGATCTCTTTGATGATTCATGGAACTCTGAAGTGGCTTGGCTTGGGTTGAATTGGATTGAATTGATCTCGGTTTCGGATTTCATTCATAGTTTATGGTGTTTCATTGGAAGATTTGTATTGGAGAGACGGAGATCAGTATCCATTACTAGTGAACATCTTAGTCGAACTGATTGAAGAGAAAGGTAAATCGATCCACATCTTTGACTTCTTCTTCTTCTTTTCTCATAGACGAGTGGTTTTTTTTTTTGAAACGAAACCAAAAAAAAACTCACGTAGAATTAAATTAAACTTTTTTTTTTCAAGAAAGACTGATCTTTGGTTTTAATTTTTTTTTGGGGGATTTTGGATCATTAGGTATTGATCAACAAGGGATTTATCGAGTTCCAGGTGAAAAGAGAGTGATTGAAAATTTACAAGCATCAATTGATGAAAGAGGTAAGACAAAAGACCAGACTCCCCCTTCAGAAAAACGCACAGAAGATCAACTAACTTGTCATTTGAAATTTTGGGTACTTTTTTTGCTGGGTGATTGTTAATGATATAGGTGTCATAGGTATAGATATCTGGAAAGATAGTTATAAAGATGTACATAATCTCTCAGGTTTGTTGAAATTGTTTTTAAGGGAGATTCCAGGTGGAGTGATACCATTTGATCGATATGATACTTTTTTGGCCGTTAGTGGTACGTGGGTTTTTTTTTTCTTGATTTGATCTTTTTTAGGTTCGAAGGGGTAAAAAGAAAAAGACGGATGTAAGAGAAAGTGATGGGATCATTTGGGGTCTTTGGTTTACCTTTTCTTTCTTTCTTGTTTTGTTTTGTTTTGGTGGTTTAGGGATAGAAGAATCTTTGAAGACTGAACAGTTACATGCACATGTTAAGGAATTACCGAAACCAAAGTTTGTGTTTTTTTGAGATGTTCGATCTTGGTGGGTTGATTATTGATTTCTTCTTTCTTTGAACTTTAGTCGGATCTTGTTGCTAAGACTAGTACGACATTTTGAAAAGTAAGCGTTTCGGTATTTGATGACGAGCGTTTATTGTTTTGTGCTGATCTAACTTGATGATTCGATTGGGTATATGAACTGATCAGAGTAGTGGCCAATGCTGAAACAAATAGTATGCTAGCTCATAATGTTGTAAGTCTTTTTTTCAAGAAGATCATCTGTTATTCCAATCGATTTTTTTCCCTTTTTGATTTGGATTTTCAATATTTCTTTGGGGGGGATTCTTGTAGGCCATTGTTTTTGCGCCTAGTTTATTTAGAAGTGGATCAGAACATTCGAATCCATTATTATCGATGCAAAACATTGGAAAAGCATCAGCGATTGTACGACATTTAGTTTTGAATGTGAATGAGATCTTTGAAATTGAAGAAGGAGAAGAAGAAATCGAATTAGAAAGATCAAAAGTCAGAAGAGCGAAATTAGAAAATTCATCAAAAGAAGAAGTATCTATCAATAAGAAGAAGAAGAATGAGGTTCATCAAACTAATCATCATCAACCCAATGAGTCGAAAAGTTGGAATATTAGAAAAGAATCGAATGAGAAAAAGAAGTCTAGGTCGTCTAAATCGATCCAACCTGTTTCTACAACCAATCCATCTTCGACATCTTCTACTTCTATACCTAATTCAAATCATTCGACTGGTTCTAGTTCTACTTCTAATTCTACAAATACAGTGACTAAGCATCATAAGAAGAAAGGTAGACAATCAATTCAGAATCAAGTCATGACTACTAATACTACTACACATCAAAAGAAATCATGAAACCAAAAAGGAGATCCGGATGAATTGGAAACTAACTACTAACACTCACACCACCACGAAAAAAAAAGTTGATATCTTTATACTACTCTATACTTTTTTATTATTATTATTAAATCTATATATTAAATCTATATATATATATATATATATATATATATTGTTATTCTATATTTATTATTATTATTTGGGTATCTCTTTTTTTTCTCTTTGGATCTAAGTTTTTTGTTTTTTCTTTGAACTTATTTAATATATATTCATTGATGTTTTCTTTTTTGATTGATTGGATGGATGGATGGAGAAGATGATGATGATGATGATGGAACAAAAAAGGATGATGGAAAAGAGAAGTTGTGGGTTACTTTTTTGGGGGTTTTGTAATTAAAAATGAACCAAATGGAAATTTGTTTTGGGTTTTGGGAAGTTGAAATGAATGGACAATGAATGAATGAATGAATGAATGAATGAATGAATGAATGAATGAATGAATGAATGAACGAATGAATGAATAGATGAATGAATGAATGAATGGATGACTTTCTTTTGGGTTTGGGTTTGGTTTGTGTTGACATGAAATGCTTTTAAAAAACTACCAAAAGTATCAAATGAAGATGATGTTGATGAAAAGTTGCACTTGGGGAGTTTTTGATTTTGGTTTATGTTTTTCTTGCTTTTTTTAGTTTGGATCATGCTTCATTCATCAGTCATCTGTCATCATCTGTCATTCATCATTCATCATTCATCATTCATCATTCATCATTCATCATTCATCAAGACAGTTCTTTTTGTTACCTTTTTTTTTTAAAAAAAATGAACAACACTCACTACTTTGATGATTAATTTATTGGTTTTTTGTTTTCTCAAATTGGACCAAGTTTTTTTTATTTAATTGATAATAATTCTGATTGAATGAATGATTTAGAAAATCAGATAAAGGTTTTTATTTCTGGACCGTGCATCAAAAATAAGATGGGCACCACTCGGGCCACACTCATCTTTGCTACAGCCAAACTCCATGTGACTTGGGTAGACATGTACCACCCTACATGCACTCTTTTTTTCTAAGATTTAGGGGATACAAAGTTAAAACTGGGAGTTTTTTCCCAGTTTCCCAGTTTCCCAAATACCGCCAAGGAGAACGTGGGAAAGTTCCAAACACAGCCAAAAACAAAAACTGGGAAACTGGGAAAAAAATCCCAGTTTTAACTTTGTATCCCACAATTGTAGTGGAGTCTGTGAAGTTTCTATTCTCTAGCCTTCTAATCCACTCTTCTACATTGATGATCAAAGGACAATCAACACAGCCATCACCACCACCACCATTAGCTTTGATCAACTTCACTTACACATCTAAGGATGTGATGGAAAGGCAAACCAACTCTTTTGCTGCTCAACATTGTTATGGCATTGGAGTGGTAACCAAGAAATCAAAGAAGGACAATGGCCTTGAAAAAGTATACTTCAAATGCACATTAGGAGGGACCTACCATAATAGACATGGTCTGACAGATGAGACACATAAACAGAAGACCTCTAGCTGTGTTACCAACTGCCTATTGCAGTTCATAGAAACAGACTTCAAGGTCAACACGTCAAGCTTTGTCATCAAGGAACCTATGCACAATCACAGACCTTCCTTTGCGGCATCAACACACCCAGGTCATCTCTGGCTCACTGAAACTCAGGATAAGGCAATTAAATTTATGTTTGAAGCCAAAACTGAAATTCACAATATATTTCAGGTTCAACTCTGCAACATGGATGGTGGTGCAGATATTCTGTGTGAAGATTTGTATAACCTTAAGAGACAAGCAACATGGGATAAATTTGATGAAAGAACTCCCATGGATACTTTAGTTGAAAGGTTCACCAGAACGGGAAAAAAGATTGAAGTCAAGACTGATGACACAGGCCAGGTGATGCATATGTTTTATGCACATCCAGATTTGATTTCACTCCTGCTTATTGACTACAAGGTCTTGGATGCTACATACAAGACAACTTGGTCAAAGTTCCCATTACTCCATATTAATGGTATTCAAAACTCGAGAAACCGGTCCAAGAAGTGCCAAGAAGTGACATCTAGAAACTTCTCGGACACCTCGAAGATGTTTCTCGGCTCCACGATCTTTCTCAGGCCAAATATTATTTTTGGAGATATTCACACATGTATTTCTCCACATGCATGATCTGCTCCTTCTAACACCCGCTCAATTAATATCACATGGTTGATATACCCTCCTCCAATTCCCCTCTTTCTCGTACTCCATCGGCCTCATCTTTTGTTGGACAACCTCCACCAATTCATCATTACCCTTATACCTTCGTATCGCCAACCATCAACCCAAATACGCCACTTATCCACCAACACCATCTCTCGTCAAGCATCAACCCGCAAATTTGGGGCACCATGCCTCAGTCACCCTACCAACCTGTCATTCAAACTCAAGAAAGCCTTCCTGCGAGTCAAGCGTTGACTCAAACCAATCCAAATCCGAAACGCGCCAAGCAATCTCGCAAACAAAACGCTCCCAAGTCCAACAACCAGCCATCTTCCCCTGTCCGTGCTTGAACTGGGTGGCGTACCGACAAAAACAGGGACGGCAAGACTCCCCTGTGGATCGTAGTCGAATGGTTGATAACAGCTGAAGGTGATGGTCATTGGATAGACTGGTGGAGAGGTGAAGGTGGAACCATCAAGAAGTCTGAAGTAGCTGAAGACGTTGCAAAGTACCTCACCAAAAACGGATTTCCCAACATAAAACCTTCAGCTGTTGAATTCCAGGTATGTCCTTTCAATCTTGGACACATATGTATACATATGTTAAACACATGTGATTTTCTTTTGGCATTAGATACGAGAACTCGAGAAGAGTTACCGAAATGGGCGAGACTTCCGCAAAGCAAGTGGGGAAGGTGTTAAACAAAAGCTCATGGAAGATGCTATTGCTGAGAAGGAGGCCAATGATTACACATCCAATAGTGAGGCTTGGAAGGAGCGACTATCTTTGGTAGAAGATTTGTTCGAAGGTGTGTTTATTACTTATGTATATGTTCTTTGAGATAGACAACTGATTTATATATGTTTCACCTACTTTTAATTCTCCAAAGCTTTACTCAAAAAAAAATGTCTATACTATGAAGAAATGCTCCCAGCCTTTGGAAGGCGAGAGGCAAACTCACCAGACGCTGTTCAGGAATCTAACGATGTGATTGATGTAGATGCAATCTTACCATCTCAAAAATTTTCTGATTTCCGAGTCGAACCCGAGAACAATCAACTTGAGGCCAGCCGAGCTAATCAAAACGAAAACGATGATGATCCTTTCGAAGACGAAAGTTCCTTGGATCGAATCTTTGCTGGAATCGACAGTCCTCATTTGGAAGAGTTAGATGATGGTCAAAACAAACATAACCTTGATGAACCTGAAAAATTGAATGATATCAGCCTCAATGAAACAACAACTTTGGAGGTTCAAAGCACCTCTCGGCCTAAGTTCTCAAAACCTCGTCATGCTTCACCTTGAAAAAGCTCTTACGTTACATCAGTGGATTCTACAAACGCTGGGAGAAGCAAATCATCTCGAGTCAACTCAGGTCCCACATCATCAGTTTTAACAAATCACTTACCATCTCGCGAAGAACGTGAATCTGAGTGGGAATTCAAGAAACAACACATGTTAGCGGAGCAATCTGCTAGACAATCCGAAGTCATTTCTAACAACAAACTTTCCGAAGCGATCACTAAGAGTTTAAACCCTGGAATCGATCAGCACACTCATTCATTACAAGAACTCCAACTCAAGAGGGAGACTTTGGTTTTCAATCAAGCCGAGTTGGATTTCAAAGAAAGAAATATGGATGAAACAAAAGAACTGAAGCGGCGTAGAGAGCATCTTG
This sequence comes from Melampsora larici-populina 98AG31, assembly GCF_000204055.1. Lineage (NCBI taxonomy): Eukaryota > Fungi > Basidiomycota > Pucciniomycetes > Pucciniales > Melampsoraceae > Melampsora > Melampsora laricis-populina. The sequence continues at coordinate 1,366,559 of NW_006768777.1, forward strand.
AGTTAGATAAAATTGAGAAAGAGCTTGAAAGTCATAAGAAGAAATCCAAGATTGAAGATATTTCTTTGAGAGGACGTCTATATAAAGAATACATGGATAACTTCGGTCTGACCTTGACCAAAGCAAAAGAGACTGTGGATAAAATGCTTGCTGAAGATTGAGACGTAGGTAACACAACTCCACCTTTTGATGAATGTAGACCTAACACCTTTTCGCTATACCTTTATGAAATTTAGTTTATGAGACTCTTTGAGGAACTCTCGATTCCACCGGTTTTTTAGGAACACCAATTGTTCCAGTTTTTTTTTGATTTTGTAATCTCTTTGAATTGGTTGAATTAGTTATCTTGTTGTTTTTGTAATCTCTTTGAAATACACAAGCTTATATGCTCTCTGACTTATTGTTTTAGTTGAATTAGTTATCTCTCAAATGGAATACATTGATATTCATTCTTTGGAGATACGCCAACAGGGAAGATTGAACAAACAAAAACTCCTGCCATTTGCAATTTCGCATGTTTGAAGAAACTTCTTCAAACAAGAGGAACGAGATCTTATACAACCTTTTTTTTAATTTAATTTGACTTGATCAAAGAAACTTCATCAAACAAGAAGAACGAGTTCGTATACAATTTTTAATTTTAATTTTTCTTATTAAATCAAGAAAAGTGAGATCAAAGAAAAACAGTTAGAAAATTTTAAAACGAGTTCCAAGTCAAACAAAACATTTGACATTTTTATTGTCAGTTTGACCCATTCGAGATGAAACCAAACATCTTTTTCCGCCTTTTTCATATCCAAAGTAAAGATGAGCAACTTTTCAACACCTGGAAATAATGAAGATTGATGAGATTGAAAGGATCAATTTGACATTCAAAACCGATTACATGAATGTTATGAATCCAAACTTACACCTATCAGACATCAGCTCCCATATGACGACAATATTCTGCAAACACTTGTCTGCGTAAAGTGTCATCATTATCGGCAAGGACTTCGTTAAGTACCGCAGGTTGATCTTCCCAATGTTGTCGCTCGGCTTCACGTTGTGGAAAGCAAATTACATCACTCATCCAATAATTCAAAACTTACGGTCACAGCCTCAAGGTTATATTTGAGACACTACTCAGCAGGAGCATTTTTCCTGAGATGACATATTTTTAGTTTATTCATTTCATTTATTTATTTTACATCTTTTGAAAACTACAAGTACATTGTTAAACTAAACAGAATCACACAAATAAAATTGAATCTTAAACAAATAGAACTCAAGAGAAACTTAATAAGATTTGATATTAAAGAATTGAAACAAAATCAATTGAAGTTAATTATATATTTAGTGAAGTCAAAATGAAAGCAAAACAAGATGAAAAGTCAAGATTAAAATGATGATATTAATAGAAGGATCAATTTTGGGGGTTTGAATTGAGATGGGAATGAGGGTAGTATCAGCATTGTACAAGATGGAGAACAGAAAGAATGTTAAGAAAGAGAGACTCACTTATCAAGATCGAGACCAGAGCTCAAAATCGAAATTGAATACTAAACTATGAATACTAAAGTAGGAGTGTGATTAAGCTCATGCTGAGATTCTGATTGAGTTTGATAGATCAAGGGTGTAGTTGGGAAAAGGTTGGAATCGAAATTGGAATAGAATGAATGATTGATATGAAGTTCGATTTTGAGGTTTAAAGCTAAAATGAAGAAGATCAAGATTGAAGGTTGAGATTGAAATTGAGTTGGTTTGGTTGGGGATTGAATAGATTGTAGTTGAAGTGAAGGTGGGTAGATGCGCTGGAAATGAAATTGAATGAGGTTTGATTGATGAATTTGGTAGTTGAAAAGGAAAGGGAGATGAGATCGAGTGTGGTAGGAAGAAGTTTGGTGTGATAAGGAGATGGGATCGAAATTTAAATTGACCGGACCGAGTGTAAAATTGAATCTAATAAGTACAGAAGCGAAAGAAAGGAATCAAAATTAAAACAAAAGAAGATAACATTAGCATGAAAGAAAGATATCAAATAAGAACAAACAAAGAAATTAAACAAAGTACTTACTTAAATGAAGGTTGAGATTGAATTTAGATAACTAAAAGATTGAGATTAAAGAAAGTGGAGAATGAGATAGTGAAAAAAAAAAGATAATTAGAAAACCTTACATTGCGTGATGTGAATAGAGGAAGTCCGATCGGAGATCGAGTTGATTTTGGAAAGGAGGGAGGGATCGAGAAGTTTTCATCAGAAGTTATCTATTAGTTCGGTTGGTCTCGTCTGTGTGGATCTCGCTCGTGTGTGCAGAATCATTTCTTCTTTTTTTTAGATCCATCCATGGGATCATTGTGGTTTTTCTTTTCATCGTTTTGATAGTGTTGGTGGTTGTTATGGGTCCTAGAATTGTTGAATAAAATATTTTTTTTAGTTAGTAGAGATTTCTTTGATAACAGAGACAAAGAAAAGTTATCTTGCCTTTATTTTTGTGTTTAACCTTGATAACAGAGACAAGGAGAATTAGAAAAGATTGGCTTACCTTTGGTTTTTTTTAGTGTTATCAAGTCATTTTATTGAAGTTGTTGTTGTCTTTTCTTTTGCTGAGCTCGGCCATCCAGTGAAAGTGTTATATTTTATTTTATTTTATTTAAAAATCAAGATTTGGGTCTCAGGGCCGGGTTTTTTTTTATTTTCGAGTTTTTTCTATCAGGGCTTCCCGCCTGACCCTGGTCACAACTTCCAATCCACTTCAAATCATTTTTTTTATTTTTTTTATTACAAAGTCTGAGGAAATTATAAGAATTAGAAACTTGATTATCGTTGTCTAGAGTAGTGGTACAATTTCATACAGCATACCGCCAGGATTCGCCATATGTGGTGCATTCATCTACCAGGATAAACAAGGTTTACGTAGAATATATTTTTGGAAAGATTTTTTTTTTAGTTTGTTACATTAGTAGTTGTGAATGAAAAAAAAGGATCAACAAGGTTTTACACAGAAATTCACATCAAGACCTAAAGTTGTTAGAATTGCTTCATTGTTTTTTTTATTTTCTGAACTTCATTTTCATAGGTTGAGGGCAGCTTCACCGCACCCGAGTTTCATCATTATTTCATTGGTGGAATCTCTTCCCCTCTCCGGCTCAGCCTACGCCACACAGCGTAGGAGTTCTACAACGTTCGGCTGCGTTGGGAAGACCGTAAGTAAAGGTGGTTCCTTTGTTTTCTGCCAAAAGGAAATTGTGAAGCAGGCAACACGCCATCAAAAGAGTGTTTGCCCTTTTCATAGATCTTTTGTCTCGTAAAATCAATTGCAATTCTTTCATCATCTGAAAGCGCAATTTGAGCATTCCATTCACATGCTCAATGACCGTGCGTGCCTCACTAAGTTCTTTATTAAATGAATTTTTGAGGCCTGGAAGATCACAGTCCGTGTTCCTCTTGAAGAGGGGGACAGTGCACCTGGAGGCACTGTACCCAGAATCTGCCACTAAATACTCTCCCTCGGAGAAGTAGCGTCCAGGTTGACACCAAAGCTAACAACATCATCAGTAACTTCAATGTCTTTGGCGAACCCAAAAAAAGACTCACTGTTGAAGTTCTGAGCACACGCTGGTCATGAACACTCCCACACCAACCGTGGCGAGCAAAAGTGATCCGCCGTCGATGATCACACACGATCATCAAGTTGAGACCGTAGAAATACTTTTGGGTCCAGTAATCTTCTTTGCAGATGACTGGACCAAAAGCTAAGGGTATGAGTGTTCCGTCGACAAATCCTACGCATCCCTTCACAGCCAGGTGGTCCTCAGAGATCTCGTGCCTGATGATTGCGCGTTCCTCAGGGGATGGCCAGCTTAGATATTGAGGCTGCAACTCCAGGATCGCCGCTACACATCGCCATGTGTAGTTTTCTACACTCCCATCTGAAAATGTTTCAAAATTCAGTTACCGAAACAGAAATACAATCATCATAAACAATGACCCACCTGAAACACCTAATAAACGGCCGATGAGTGAAACCTGTCCGTCATTTCCGGAAAGACCCATGTTTTCTAGTGCAATCAAGAGTTGCACTTCGACTTTGGCTTGAGAATTGCTGGAAGAGTTTCTGAATACTTGGCTATCTTGAATCTTATAAAACAGGGTAATGAAGCTTTCTTTTTTCATTCGCGCCTGACCATACCATCAAAGCAGCCATTAGAAACAAATGAAAAACTCTAAAGAAAAGAGGGACCTTACCAATTTGATGAATATGCTCTCTGAAGCGTTCATAATACCATTGAAGACCTCGTGGGAATGATCTTGTTTGCGGAGGGTTCTGGAAGTCAGGTATTGATGATTTTTGACACGTTCCAGTTCCGCCAACCAGATTTCGACTTCGTTTTTCTTTGAATCAAAGTCTTCAAGCTTTTGTTGTGTCGTTCTAGTTTTGAGCAAGAAACCCAAAGTTAAGCGAGTTTGTGGTGTAAGTGGAAGGTCTGGTAGTAATTGAGGCAGGAGGAGCAGAGTTGATAGCGATCTCGAGGTGCTTGAGGGATGCTTTGCTGAAGATAGAAGAAGTGTGTCATCTTTGCGATGAGCAAGGAGGTGGTGTGATACCTTTCTCAGCACTTGTAGGACTTGTTGTCGGGCTGAGACTTGCGGCATCTTGAGTTGTGAGGCAAAGGGTACTTGGAATCGAGGTCTAGAGGTGCTTTCAAATATTCCGGGAAGTGTCAAGAAGTGACATCTAGAAACATCTTCGAGGTGTCTGAGAAGTTTCTAGATGTCACTTCTCGGCACTTCTCGGACCGGTTTCTCGAGTTTTGAATACCATTATTGTGGGTGCAACTGTGCTTCACACAAAGTTTTTGGCATGTTTCATCTTCATGAAGACAGAAAGCAAGGAATCATACACAACCACCCTGAAGTACTTCAAAGATCTCTTTCACAAGGACTATCTACCTTTCTTCCTGGTCACCAATCAAGAACTTGCCCTTGCGGCCATCAGGATCTATTTTGAAACAGCGGGGATCTTGCTGTGTATCTAGCATATTGAAAAGAATGTAATCAAGACCTGCAAGCCTTGTTTCTTAAGATAGCCAAAAGAAGAGTTGGACACATTATGAAGGACTGGAGATTGGTGAACATTTTTCTGGCTTTGTACACATAGTTACACAAAAGCTATGCTTTTTACTTTTTTCAAAAAAGAATTTGACTTTTTTTTACAAATTTCATTATAACTTTTAATTGTGTATACAATAGTGCCTGGTAGAGATAGTGAGAAAGAAGGATCAGCATCTCCTCTATCTAATGATGTATGAATGAGAAAATTTGAGTGGAGAGAAAAGAAAATACCTGACCAATCACCAAGGGGTGGATCCACCCTTTGCTGCGATGACAGCTTGAAGTCTCTTGGGCATTGAGGCAGCTAGACCTCCCAATTTCTCTGTAGGTACACTCTCACATGGCTCCAACACATTGGCCTTCATGGAATCCAGATCCTTGATTGGATGCTTGGTTCAGATCTTGGATTTCATGATGGACCAAAGATTGTTGAGTGGGTTCAAATCAGGTGATTGTGCTGGCCAATTTAACTTCACTATTCTTTCTTTCCACACCATTTGGTGGAAAGTTTAGAGCAATGGACTGGGGCTCCACACCGCTAACATATTTACCTCGGATTACAAAATCCGAGGTATTCTCGGATGCAAAACCTCGGACAGAAGCTTCCCAAGGTTTTGATCCGAGGTAATTCTCAGGGCAAAAAAATACCTCGGGCAAAAACCTCGGACAAGGTCTGTCCGAGGATTTGCCTCCGATGATGCCTTGGATTTCTCAACCCGAGGCATCTATGCTGGCAGTGCCACCCTCCATCAAATTGAGATCCTTGTGATTGGTCAACTCATTCAAAAAGTGTCCTAACAATTTTTCATACACTTGCTCAATAAAGTTGTCTGAGTATCAAGGACCAGGCTCCATAATGACCAGTTTGAGCTTGTGTCCAGGAACAAAACCACCCCAAACCATCACTGAAGTACGGCCTGATTTGAAAAATGGCATCAAACAGGATGCTTTGTATCTCTTGGCCACTTTTTGCCAAACCCAAACTATGCAATACGGCTTTCCAATCTCAAAGGTAGATTCATTGGTCCAAATGACTCGCTTCCAATCATCCACTGTCTATGCTGCATATTTTTTTGCAAACTCAAGACGCACAGCTTTGTATTTAGCATTGAGCAAGGGCTTAACTATTGCAACCCTCAAGTTGTAACCAAGAGATTGGAGAGCCAGCCGGCTTGTAGTAGTGCTTGCCTTTGTTGCTGAACCCTGGACTATCTCACACATTGGAGCCCATTGAGATTGTGTGACATCACACTCAAGATGTAAGAGATCACAATTGTTCAATGGAGATGGTTGCTTGGATGGTTTCTTTCCTTCAACTGAGCCCTCCGCTGTAAATTTGGCAAGGACAGATTGGACTGTGGTGACTGGTCACCCTAGAGTTTGACTGATATCTATGTTTATCTTCTTTGCTAGGTGCATTCCAACCATCTGGTTTTTAAGATCAGATGTTAAAGGCTTCATCTCCAAAATATCAGAGGTAATGATCAACAGGTTTGAACAAAAGAATGGTCAACAGGAAAAAATCAAATTTGCATCAAAATTAAAAAAATCAAATATCAAACCATAGCGTTTACGTCACTACGTCTACAATAGAATACTTTGTTAAGCTTCCTTTGTTATAATCTCTCCTTGTAGGTCATGTAGTCTAACAGAGATAAATATCTTTTCTTGACCTGGTCAATATTCACAAGATCAATGTTGGACCAGCTGTGCTTTTTTGCGCTTCAGGCAACACAGCTGGAGCGCAGCTAAGATACGCTGCAAGGAATATCAACTCCCGGCAGCGCAGCTTTTGAACACTGCACTACAAGGTGCAGCACATCATTCAAGTGCCTCACTCTCTCATCCTCAGCCGTAGTGCAGCGTCTTGAAATGACCGCTGCAGCTTTTCAGCGCGCTGCAGTTGCTCAAATCAGCAGAAAGTCTCAAAAAAGAAAACAAATGTTTTCCATCCAAGACAAAAAAACCATAGCATAGAATAATGGGCATAAGAAACATATGAAGATAGTAAGCATATTTAAATAGTGAAGAAGCATATGTTGTATGAAAAAAGGCAACAAAAATTACAACTTTTTCCCCTTTGACAAATTGTAATCTCTTATAAAACCCTTGTACTCAGATAGCCCACAAGCCTCCATTAATTTAATAAAGTCTCACCCTAAAGGAACACCCTCAGCCAGCCAAAGCTGACACAAAACCTGCCTTTCAATGGTAGTAACCAATAACCTACCCCTACTTGCAACACATACATCGGCCGCGGTTGAGAACATCCTTTCAGGTTTGCATGACAAACCTGAGCAGGACAAGTAATCTTTAGCCATGGCGGCAATCACAGGATATCGGTTACAGTTTGCCTAAAACAACACAGGATCAGTAACTGTGCTTTGTCACAAGTAGTATAGACACGACTTACCGCCCACCAGTCCAGTGCCGAGTTTGGATTGGAGAGATCATACTAAGCTTCTTTCATACGGTTGCAGCCACGTAGGTAGTCAGCGAGCTGATTATCATCACCCATATCCTCACCATTGTCACTATAAATCTTGAAGATTGATGCTCTCAAGGTCAATGCTTGTGTGTCTTTTGAAGAGTTGTGTTGTTTAACTTGATTGTTGTGTGAAGCCTTTAATTGGTATTGCTTGAATTGGTTATGAAATAGGGCTTCAGCTTTGATTGTTGTAGATTAAGTTGTATCAAAGAAAGTGTGGAAAAAAAGGCTGTTGCTATTTGCAGCCCACAAAAAAACCATGTAGGTGCTGCCAAAACAGCGCCTACATTGGTGTTGCCCACAAAAAAGCGCCTACATTGAGGATGTAGGCTCTCAAAACCATCAAAAATGATGCCTATATGTTGAAATTACCATCTAGGCGTCATTTGGTTATGCCTAGATTTAAGGGATGAGATGTAGGCATAATATTTAAGCACCTACATGGAAATTCTGGCATGTAGGCTCTCAGAAAGAGTGCCTACATCTCAAAAACAAGAATGTAGGCATAAATTTTGGGTGCCTACACGTCTATTGATCAGGAGTGGGATGACACCTACACATTTTTACGTGGAATTTTGGTCAAACATCTTGACTATTTGGACTTAGGTAGAGGACCCTTGGGATTTAGAAAGTAGTTTGACCCAAAATGAGGGTAGCGGAGGATGTAAACAGTGTTTCCAGTCAAAATGAGGGATCCAGAGGGGGGGTAAACATTGCTTTGAGTCAAAATGAGGGATCTGGAGGACGTAAACAGTATTTCAAGTTGAAATCAGGGATTTGGAGGACAACAACCTCTGAAAGTACCCTCATTTTGATTCAAACCATGTTCTATGCTCAAAACCCTTTGCACATCCTCCGGACCCCTCATTTTGAATTGAAACACTGTTTACGCCCTCCAGATCCCTCATTTCAACTCAAAACACAGTTTATGTTCTGTGAATCCCTCATTTTGTCTCAAAGATTCTCTTTTGGAAGGTGAAAAGGTCATATACATGGTTCTTAATCACCTGTCTGACTAGTCTTGAGTTGTAGGCACTATGTAGGCGCTTGGTTTTTAGCGCCTACATATGCCAAACTGCATTATTTGACTAGAAGGATAAATGTAGGCATCAAAAAATAGCACCGACATGCCCCAAAACACATTTATGCATCTTCATTACCCAGCAATTCAGCACTGCACTTCTGAGCAAATTTCAAAAAGAAGATCATAAGTTCAACTTAGTTAGTTAATTGATTTGTCTCAACAGTATGAAATTACAATCAGCATCCACTTTCATCATCTTCACAGCTTTTCTACCTTATAATTCCCTTCCAATAAGGGTGCCAAGTATTTTGTCTGTTGTGGTGAGCAAGATCTCTACGGAGCAAAAAATTTAAAAAATTATTGGAAAATTTGTATTTTTAGTCAAAGTCAAAGTTATTGTTGAAGTTATTAGTCATCAAGGGTCTCAAAGTTGATTTGTAATCATCATTTCATTATCTTTTTAATCATATATTTATTACGTCATTTGATAATAACATTTAAGAGAAAAGAAAAATTCGAAAAGATCAATAAAAATAGTATAAGAGTGAAAATTAAATTAAGAAGAATTAGTAAGAAGGAAATGGAAGGAGAAGAACATTTATTTTGGGTCTTAAAGAATGGAAACTGTTATGAAAAGAATGAAAGAAGAAGGATAACATTAGTAAAGTTGAAGGAAATTTTGAAAATATGGGTATGGAAAGTTGGAAAATCGTTTTTAGGTTATGATTATGAGAGTTATTGGTTCAGGAAGGTTTTATTATGAAAGAGAAGTATAATATTAGTCATCAGCAACTTTGATCACAAGGATTGGTAAGGGAGGTGTGAAACTATTCAAGAAAAAGGGGTATTTTGAAAAAGGGTACTATGGTATTAATTCCTGTGTAGTGATGTCATTGAAGGGTTGATTGCACCAAGAGTTTTTCAGAAGGATTTTAGAGTTCTATGGTTGATTGGAATGATGTGGGATGATCTTTTGATAGAAGAGAAATCATTATTAGACGTGAAAATGGTCAAATTTCATCAAAAATGGAGGTTTTTAGTTAATTACATATGTCAAAACTTGTCAGAATGGGGTGTGTAACAGTTCATTCGACGCGGAATGATTGGTTTCATAATGTACAATCTTTAAATCATTAGTAACAGAGGAGTAGTGAAAAGGTTATAAGGGAAACAAAGAAAATGGAGTGAATTTCGAATTTGGTCATTACATATAACATTTACATGACAAAAGCTTATTTTCTCAATCTCTACAGCTCAATAACTTATTCATCACACATCAGAAATAGGTCATATGGGGGTGATAAATGATCAGTATCACGAGGGATATCAAATGAGCTATAGTAATCTAAAATTGAACAACTTTACAAAAAATTCATAATTCCAAAAATTGATTTCAGCTATGACTATTAGGAAAAAATCACCTGTATTTGTCATAAGAAGATCTGTTCATCATTTCTTTACATCAATTGATCAAATTCACGCCTTGGATCATTACAAACAATAATATTCATGACATCATACGGTTACATTGGAGGATTGCTGTTGATTTTTGACGGTTTTGAAGGTTTTTGGAGACTGTTGACCATTATTGAGGATTGTTGGAGTGTTATATACTATTGTTAGGGATTTTAAATGCCTTTGTTCCCCTTTTTACTCATCTTATACTTTTGTTAGAGTGTTTTTAATCATTATTAAATTACTTTATCAGTACCAAGTTCACTAAATTGCCCCTTTATATCAAAGGAGAGATTTCTTTACGTGTGATAAGACTACAAGTCTTCTTTGGAATAACAATCTAATTGATTGTTGCTTTGCTAGTAATTAAAAGTTTGTCTTGTTGTGCTCAGATTGGAATAACACTACAGCAGTGTTGAGATTTCTTTTATTCTAAAAAAAAACTCACGGGAATAATACTTGAACTAAGTATTGAAAACAATTTCTCTGGTGCCTTATCCCAAAGAAATCAGCAGAACCCCGTGTTGATTCTTTCAAAGAGGCAGTCTTAGGCAACTTCTACTAGTTAGTTATATTAGTAGATTATCCCTCTTTAAGCTCTGTAAAGCTCTTGTTGAGCTTTAAGTTCTACACCGTATGACAGTCATCAGAATGGTCTCTGCGTGGGGAAACCTTTACTCTTATGTTCTGTCTTGTGACACTGAGAACAAGTCCTTGTCACCACTATTCTCTTTCCACTACATGAGTAACCAGTTTTTCTTCCACATTCTTCACAGCTTTTCTACTTCAAATAGCGCAAGTGGGCTCCACTGCGTTGGATTGTAATATCTGTGGTAGATCTAAATGTGCCAACCAGAGCAAAGACACATGGGATTGTGGATATGACTATGTATGTCGTTAGAATGGATGTGGAATAAACACTGGTTACTTGTGTAGTAGAAAGAGAATAGTACAAGGACTTGTTCTCAGTGTAGTGAGACAGGATATAAGAGTAAAGGTTGCCCCCCGTAGAGACCATTCTGATGACTGTCATACAGACAAAATCCTTGGCACCCTCATTGGAAGGGAATTATAAGGTAGAAAAGCTGTGAAGATGATGAAAGTGGATGCTGATTGTAATTTCATACTGTTGAGACAAATCAATTAACTAACTAAGTTGAACTTATGATCTTCTTTTTATAATTTGCTCAGAAGTTTGTTGGATGCAAATCCTCGGACGGATCTTATCCGAGGTTTTTGTCTGAGGTATCATTCTGCGCCAAAGATTACCTTGGATCACAACCTTGGAAAGCTCCTGTCCGAGGTTTCAGATCCGAGAATGCCTCAGAGCTCCCAATCCAAGGTCAATATGTTGGCAGTGAGGCCACAGGATCATACAATCTGACTTGTCCTTCCAAAAGCCCCAAAACATAATCAAATCATGATTAGGACAGCTGGACACAATTGTGCAGGAAACCATTAATAGAATACAGAGATAGATGACAATAGTTGATCAGAGTAAAAAAGGTTGGATCTGCACAGGACCCCGGAAAGCGCTGAGTGATCATACCGACAAGTCGTCATACCGGCCCCGGACACACTTTGATTGGGTTTCTTCTCGAGTACAGGTAGGTTGAGACATTGTCTTGAGTTTCAAAAGATGCCCCTGACCCAGGGCTATCAATTACATATACTTCCTATTATGTACCACGTGTAATACCCGAGATATACACATGTAGGTACCCGGCACGACATGGTATGAATACTACATGAGCCTCTGGGAAAAAAGTTAGAAAATGCACATTTGCGCAGCCACCAGACATGCTGGGAGTCTCAGATGTGTGTTGTCTGATAGCCTGTATCTGTGCGCATCTTTTGCACATGTCACCATTCTGATACCCTGCTAGACGGTTTCACAAGGTGATGGTATCCAAAACCATTGTTTTGTCGGTATGATCACTCAACACTTTCCGGGGTCCTATCTGCACCCATTGATTGTAAGACTCCCTATATGTCAAAGCATACCCATTTTCATGGTTATTAAAAATCAAATGTCCCTTCCAAAAGCCTTGGAAAGGACCCACATAAGATTTGAGAAGCACATTGGATAAAAAAAGAGAAGGGTTGGGGTCGCACAGCCCAAAGTTGCAAATTAATGTGAATTTCAATTGCTTTCAAAAAACCGTGTTGGTTTGCATGGATAGATTTATTTAGTGCAATACTCCCACTTCCTGTCCTTTTGCACATATAGTGGCTAGTGTCAAAGCCTTTGAAATTTTGGACAAAACTTCAAATTCAATGTTCTTGCTCAAATGTCAACCTTTTGAGCATTCAAAAACAGATTCATGATGCTCTCTACCCAGCGGCTCTCTATGAATAGCTACTTTTTCACATCTGATGGCAGGTTTCTCTTTTTGTGTTGTTTTTTTCAGAAAAATTGATGTCATTGCTTGAATGTCAACATTTTGAGCATTTGACAACAAATTCATGAAGCTGTGATTGGATTTGGAAAAAAGGTGTGCATAGACAGCCATTGGGTATTCCATCATGAAGCTGTTCTTGAATTCTCAACATGTTGAAATTTGAGCAAAAACATCAAATTTGAACTTCCGTCCAAAGTTTCAAAGGCTTTGACACAAGCCACTATACAAACAAAAATTCTTTGGAGGGGAAATGTAACACATTATATAAGGGAAATGAGCAAGAGGGATAGGTGTGGCTAAGCTTTGAAAACACATATATAATATTGAAAAAGGTCCACCATATGACACCGCGGGAAACAACTCGTTTGAAACCCAATTGAGCTTAATTTTGGTGTCCGGGTTTGAAATTTCCTCGAATCGTGAATCTTGTTCACAACTCGTTCACATTATGTTTGCCAATTCCCCTCGGGCTGTACTCTGGAATCGGCTGGCCCCATGTATGCACAGTCACATCATACAGCACCATCCCCTTTCACAATTCCTCACCTTTGTAAGGTCGAGGATCACTCAACCTTCACTGAGAAGAGACTTGCAGGCCAAAGCCCAAAACTGATCTATAACCGAAGTGTATTTCACCAAATAGGTCTAGACCACACACAGATATCAGAGATGAACAGGAAGAGTGAGAGAGGAGGAAGAGAAACCTCCAAGAGGGAGACCATACCTAGACCACACACAGATATCAGAGATGAATAGGAAGAGTGAGAGAGGAGGAAGAGAAACCTCAAAGAGAAAAGAAGGAAGGAAGGAGAGGAATAGACAACTTATAAGCCCTCTCTATAGAGATACTAAGGGTATACTACAACTGAGTGATCTCCTTCCTTACACCCTCCCCTCCTAAAAAACAACCCACCCTAAAAATCACATACAAGTTAGACAATTAAGTTTGAGAGATTCAAAAATTTGAAAAAAAATAAAATCTCCCTCCATCACAGAGTCACAGAGTCTATGGAAAAGGTGATATGAAACTACAAAGAGTAAACATGATATCAAGAACCAAAGAGCTGAGGCTTAAACAAAGACCAACAGAAGGCACCAAAGAAGAAATTAAGTTGTCAAGATTGAAATCCCATTTTCAAGTTGAAAGATTAATGTGTCATCAAAGGAATACAGCAGGACATCTTGATCAAAAGGACTTTTGTTACAATCCTTACCAAGGTAAAATCCTTGATCATCCATTTCTAGTATGCATAGATCGGGATGTCGCTTAATAAGTCGATCATGTAAGCTTTGAATTTGAGATTGAGTCGGAGGGGGGTGATCATCAAAAATATTGGTAAAATCACATGTAGGTTGAGTGAGGTCTGACTTGGAGATATCTGCTGAAATTTTATCTACTTCACTGATTTTTACTTTCTTTTTCTTCTTCTTCTTGGATGGACCAACCATAGGATTACATCTAGCATGAGTTGTCGATTCAGGATTTGAAATGGCACACGTGGTGGAATGAGGAAGAGCTGGTGTAGTAACATAATTGCTTGTATCAGGATTGATCTCTGAAGAGTTTGATATCGGAAGCGAGCTTATAGGGTCTGAGTGTGATTCAGAAGAAGGCAGTTTGGTAGTCTGGTAGCAGTTGGTTTGAACTTGATCATCTGATTCCGAATTCGGAAGCGAGCTTATTGGGTCGAAGTGTGATTCAGACCAGGTAATTGGGTCGCAGTGTGATTCAGAAAAGGTCGGCTGAATAGTTTGATTACAGTTGGCTCCAAATTTATCATTTGATTTTCCTCGGTTGCAGTCTGATTGAGGGTCAGAGGATAGCCCAGGCCCATAACAATCTTGCTTGGAGTTGTTTCCGAACTCATCAATTGCGCCTATCTGTACAGGATCGGATGACTGTATCAATCCTTCTATCAACGAACGGATTTCGCGTAGGTCTTTCCACATTGCTTCATTGTTTTCCTGGATCTCATTGAGGTTGGCTGGGCAGGTATCAAATCGGTCGTTTGTGGACACTGACTTGGAAATCTGTGTGCAATTATTCAAAGGTGGTTCGAAGGGTTATGACCCTTTCACAGATTGAGACTGATCAAAAGAATATGCTGCATAGTCAGCAAGGTCAAGGGCCTGTATAAAGGAGCTCGTAATGACCGTAGGCCGACCGCGACCAGTCAGTATCGGTGACGGGGGTGCCGATTGAGAGCAAACATCGAGAGATTGGGGTGATGCAGGTGGAGTTAGTGATTGCATTGCTGACTGAGGACGCGTGGAAAAGACTGGTGATGGTGGTGTTATCGCAGGATTGGGACGAGTGTCATGAGGTATGCTTGGAGGAGTACAACTCGGCAAGAACGATGCAGCAGATGGTCGAAGGGCAGAATCAAAGCTTCCGACTGTATTCTTCAAGCGCTGAGAACGCCACTTTGCTGATCGTTTTGTTGGCTTTCGTCGAGAAGCATTAGGTGTAAGAGGCCAACACGACGCAGAGACATGATTCCGCAGCAGTGGTTCAGATACTGACATGAGGAGGTGTAGGTTGCAGGTAAAGGCTGACAGGTGATTCATTGCATTAATTATGTGATAAGAAAGACTTGGGGTTGGGTATGACATTGGAAAACTGTGATAACCATTTGGAAGAGACATGGTTGATCCGATTGAGACTGTTGAGGACTGTTGACTGATAGCTGGTACGGAAATCTGACTTGAGACACTGGTTACTTAAAACGCCATTGCTGGCGAGTGTGAACTGGATCTTGAAACGCCACAAAAGACGAGTGAACAGGAAAGCTGGTATCTGGAAGAAAATTCTCGAGGTCTCTGGATATATTGGATTGCTGAATTGGAATTTGGTGTAGATCAAAAAAGTGTAAGGTCGAGGATCACTCGACCTTCACTGAGAAGAGACTTGCAGGCCAAAGCCCAAAACTGATCTATAACCGAAGTGTATTTCACCAAATAGGTCTAGACCACACACAGATATCAGAGATGAACAGGAAGAGTGAGAGTTGTCAAGCCTGGATCAACCAAAAAAAAAGCAGTTCAGCGGGAACATGATAAGAGGCAAGATATGTAGTCAAACGGTCGGAATCACAGGTTTTGAAAGTGCTGTGTATGTGTATATATTGTAGGGTACTCGAGCCCATTCCTCAATTAGCTGAGCTGTGGGTCCTAATCTCTTAGGGTTTCCTTAAGTGAAAACCCCCCATGTCACGTGGTGGGCGCGGGTTTTGAATTTTGGGCAGGCCCAGGCGCGGATTTTGACTGTTCCAAAGGCACGCCTATAGTGGGGGCGCAGAGGCGTGCCTCTGAGGTGTCAAAATCCCCCCAAAAATCAAAAAAAGGCAAAAAAACCCGCTCAACAACATCAGAAAGGACTTTTTTGTATTTCATAACAGTTCTGCTGTACACCTCATGAACATTCATTGAAGTAAACCATCGAAAAGATTCTCCTCATCCCAGTCTTCATTGTCAGATCCCTCATCTAAAACAATAGTAACAGCTTGTTCTGCTTCAACTCTAATATTGAATAATGTTAAATCAAAGAGAGTGTCTATAAAACCACTCTCAGTAATATCCTCTCGTTCTTCTCCCTGATCCACCTCATCTTCACCATGAATTCCATTTTCAAACTCTTGAACTTGATCAAGATCTTCAAATTGAGGATCTAGATCTTGTGAATCATCAGCAGCAGCAGTTTGATCGTTATTTTTGATCGATTTGGCCACACGATTCGATTGCTCGGATTCGAGATCCATCTCGATTTGAGACATCATCTTTAATGTTGAGACATCCATTCGAGCGCGCGACTTAGTCTTTTGAGAACCCATCCGCGAAAAGAGGCTTTCAACACCCGCAGCGTGGGGTACAATTTCTAAGAGCTTGATGGTGAACGACTTGAGCTCTTGAGTCTGTGGATTAGCTGGTACCTTCAACCAGTAATTCATGGCAGATGAACCTAAACAATAATCAAGATTAGTTACATTATCACATCCGATATGATAATGAGAAATCACAACTTGCCATCTGGAGGTATACGAAATGGACCCTTGGAGTTGTAGTATTGTAAGACTTGTGTGATCAGGTTTTTACATTCAATCTGTTTGAACTTCCAAACTTTTGCGATTTTGACAATAGCTCACGTGAAGTAATTGATATTGTATTTTTGAGACGCAGCAATTTGACGAAACTGAGGTGTCAGGAAAAATCCAAGGATGTAGGCCGGTTCGTCAAAGACTTTGCATCGCTTGTTGATTATTTGAATACTGTGAGACTTGAAAGTTGAATATTGAGATTCAACTTTCATATCTTTGAGCTTCATGTACAACACAATCACCTCGCTCCAAACTTCACCAACGGTAGTATTCGCGCGTTCTAATTTTGCAATCGTATCAACAACTGGCTGGAGTACTCGGACTAAGACATCATTCGAAGCAAAGTGAAGACGATTGAAAACGATGTCCCTGATACTCTTCTTGATTGAAGGCGCATCGGTTGATCGATCGATCGAAGTCTCGACACATTTTCGAAAACCGAGTTCGTGTGATTGAACAGACAGACAGACCTTGGCAAAAGAGAACCATCGAGTCTCGGAGAAAGTTTTGATTCCGTGTCCGACTTTCTCAGTAACTCGCCAACTCTCTAACCATTGAATCCAATAATGAGCTTTGGTAAAAAAATTGACTAGTTCTTTGTTGTTGGAGACAACCTCTCTCATGCTTGGATGCGACAGAATGTCTTTAGTAACTAAGTTGATGACATGAAGACAGCAAGGTAAGGTGATGATCGCTGGATGTTCCTCAGTAATGATTTTCTATCATTTGACAAAGGAGATAAACGTTTGAATCAGATTACAAGACAGTGAGAAGAAAAAAGAAGCCTTGACAAGTTGACTTACACAAAACTTTATCATAACTGCTGGAGAATCAGTGACAACAGCACTGATCTGATCCCATCGAAGACCCTGAGCCTTGAGAGTGTCATTTAAAGCGGAAAAGGTGTTTTCAGAGGTATGTCGCTTTTGATTCAATTCGAGAACATCAATGAATTGCTTGACTTCAGTGCCTCGTAAGACTAAAACTGCGTATATGCTGTTTTTTGATACGTCAGTCCAGCCATCTAAAGTGATAGTCAAGTTTGACTGTTTCGCTAACTTCTCCTTGATTGCTATCTCGTGTTTAGCATGTAACATTGGAAGTACATTTTCAATCATCCGATAACGAGTAGGAGGCTTGAATACACATACAGCTAGCATTTTTTGATAGTTCAAGAAAAAATTGTTGTGAAGGAATCTAAAGGCTACCTTCCCCGAGATGAGGGATTTCAAAAGCTCCTCGTCAAGGTCAGCTAACTTGGCCTTGTCGTACGTTCTGAAGTGATGCAGTGAGCTGAAATCATGGATGAGTTTTGACTTTGGAACCAGTGAGGGAGCGCCATCATCACTTGAGCCAGTTTCTGTTGCAGGTTGAGAGTTTGATCGCCCAGTCTTCTCATTATGCTCAGCAAGTATGAGCTGTTTGTATTCTGACTTTTTTGAGATTGAGATTGACGGACATTTCTTGGTGATATGATTGTATAATCCACTTGGCTTTCCATCCAACGTAGCCTTACAGTGCTGACATTGAGCCCGGCGGCGGTTTGATGATGTGTTCAGTTCAGCAGACATCAAGAATCCTGTCCATCGCTTTCCAAATCCGCCGCTAGGTTGGTTCCACTTGCCTGAGGCGGACTTTGACAAGGAGGATTTGACTTTTGGCATGATATGGAAGTATTATATTGCTGACGGTGGCTTTGAGATTGAGGATATGTTGTAAGGTGAGTACTTTGAAGTGTGATTTGAATTTTTTTCACACGGTAACTTGGTGGAATAGACCTAAGTCTAACTTGGGCACGCCACCCCCAAAATCGGCTCCAAAAGGCCTGCCCCGGGCCTGCCCTAGAGGCCTGCCCCTGGGGCAGGCCAATTGCGCCCCGCCCACCACGTGAGTCACCGACTTGCAAGGTGCACCTTGAGTGCGTAGACCTCGGGGATGACCATCGAACCTGTTGGTCCATTGCCCTCCATTTGCTTGGTCAGGTCAAGGAAAGGCTACGGATAATCAAATGTTTAAGTAAAGGTCATGTGTTAGTAAGATTCAAGCTACTTACAGCCAGTTTGTTGGTCAATTCTTTGAGGGAATTCCAGTCGTCCGGTGAGAAGTAAATCTCGTGGAAGTATCCACGAGGTTTTTGCAAAGTCCTAGTGCGCCTTTTTCTACTGCGGACTTGTTCCAAGTCCTCAGCAAGGAGTTTGTTGACCACCTAACACAACAACATTTAGTCAGCGAAAAGATCCCAAGTGAACCAGGAAGAATAACAGGTTCACACTCACCTTTTGTGCTTGTACCAACCTATTTAGGGAGTCAAACTCGGCGTTCCATTGTGTGGCATTGTAGCCAGGGATCAAAGGGAGAAGTTTCAAGTTGAGAGCCTTTGCCTTCCTTGAGAAATGTCGCCTCCAAGCGGCTGATCGAGAGACTCGGCGCGATATGAAGTTAGCCTACCAAATCATAGATATATCAGTGATTGTTAGATACCAAGTTGGAAACCAATGCTACTTCACCTTACTGATCAATACATTTAGCTTATTTGCATGCTGCTTTGATTGAGTGTTCTTGAAACACTCGGCACCTGAGGGGTCAGGTGCCAGATCGAAAGGATCCTCAGCATCCTTTTTATCCTCATGATCCTCATCATAGTCTGGAGCAGGGGTTTTGACCTCATGTTGTGAGTCATGGTCAGTCTCGTACTCATCTTCTTCTTCCGGTGTAACTTCGAGATCGTGTTCTTCAATATCAATGTTGATGACTTGGGCCGAATGCTGCTCATCATCTTCTTCTTCTTTGGCGATGACTGGCAACTTTTCAGCGATTGGAAATACACCAAGGGTTGACTCACGCATCTGGAATCGCGAAGGGGATGATCGACCAAGTTCGGCAAGACCGCCTTTGACTGTGCATGATATCTTGTGGAGGAAACACCGAGCATAGTCGGTTTTAGGGCTCCATGTGTAAGAACCCTTTGTAGCAGTCAAATTGGTGTCAGATTGAGATGAGTCAGTAAGCTCGTCTTCAGCTATTCAAAATTGAGTGTCCATCTCTTCGGCCATAGTGATGTTGTTTGATCCTGAATCGGTGACCTGGCTGAGCATGTGGAGGCATCAAATGTTACAAACTGTTCTAAATCAGTATTTTGTTCAAATAATATATAAAAATTAAATTAAAAATAAAATATCT
>NW_006768777.1:1386396-1395776 GCF_000204055.1 Melampsora larici-populina 98AG31
TGGGTGGACGAGATGATTGACGTAAAGGAGTGGATGATACATCAGAACGCGAGATGATATCAATATCATCTTTGACTCCTGGGCTACTAGCCATGATGATTGAAGATGATACGGCTTTGAAAGTCTGAAAGGCAGATAGAAGGAGTTGAAGGTTAAGTGATGGAGCTGGGCTTGAAGGATCCAAAATAGAATTGCTGTTGCGGAACGATAACAGAAGAGATTCGCCGTTTCCAAAAGAGAAAGATCGGAATCGTTTCGGAATGTAGCTCAATGCTACTTCGATGGAGGGTGAAGTCATCACCATTGTTTGGCGACTTGTATTTGATTTATTGGGAATAGTTGGGGTTGCTGATATCGTGAAGTGTATTTTAGGTGAGAATGTGCTGGGAATGGTCTAGTGGTCAATGGGCAGGGGGGTTTGTACAGTGAACCCAGGGGGAAAACAACCCGGCCCGCTGCCCGAGCCGCGGCTGCGTACGCAGCGCAGCTGCTTGAAATTCAAGTGAAATTCAGCAGCGCAATTGGCAGCTACAGGAACGCTGCAAGTGAAATTCAGCAGCGCAATTGGCAGCTACAGGAACGCTGCGGTGCGCTGCGCTGCGGCGGTGAAGGGCTGTGGTGTGTTCCACTGCGTTGCGCAAATTTGGCAGCGCAGTGGCCCGGCGTTGCCACAATGAACGACTTGGTCTTGACAGCAACGGTGGCTCGCTAAGCTAAGCTAAGGATTTTTGCCACCTTGGCTTAGCTTAGCTAGAAGCCGCTGTAGAACTCCTACGCAGTGTAGCGTAGGCTTAGCCGGAGAGGGGAAGAATCACCACTCGTGAGAGCGGATGAAACTACAGGCGCTGTGAAGCTGCCCTCGTCCTTTGAAAAAATGATTTCAAAATTCAAGATGAGGCTTCTCAATTTCACTTCTTTGTCTTTTAAGGTTTCTCAAAACCTAGTTTACACCACACGTTTGGATGCGCAGCGCTTGGCGGAGTCTAACAATACTACACACGACTCTACACAAGTTTGTAGTACTGAGATATGTGAACTCGAGTTTGAGTGTTGATTGTTACGCTTGTGTAACACAGCTGTACAGGACTGGAATAAATTCCCGAACCTGAGTCAACCTGGCCTCGACTTGGATCAAGAGGCAGGTTTGGCGAAACTTGATGTAAATCACACAAAGTAATCATCTGATTGGGAGTGAATGTGCCATGGTGAGAGAATGAGTCCAATATTGAATCTTTCTGTGTGTGGTATTTATTGATACATATTAGAATGATAATCCCATTGAGTCATTAACTGACAACTCAAAATGGGCAAAGGGAACTTGTTTGCTTATATGTATGTATGAAAGAATGTTCTTATTTGATTTGATTACCACACCGCTAAGGAAAAATCCGCTAACGCTAATCTTAGCGGATTTCCGCTAACGCTAAGCCATTAGCTTAGCGGGCGTAAAATGACACCCGCTAAGCCAATTGATTGGCCGCTAAACCGCTAATAGCAGCTTAGCGGCCCTTTTTTGCACTTAAAACATGTATTTTTTTGATAGCTAAGCTCCCGGCTTAGCTTAGCGCAGACCCCCTAAAGGAAAAATTGAAATCCGATTAGCTTAGCTTGAGTGCGCTAAGGATTTAGCGCTAGCTTAGCGACAAAAAATCGCTAAGCTAATGCACCGCTAAGCGCTAACTTAGCTTAGCCGTGCCATCGTTGTTGACAGCTCCTCGTGCCCCAATTGATTCAACGGTCCCAATGAGGTGCAATGGGGTTTGGCCCCGAGATATTGAGTCCCTGCGGGTTTTGAAAAAAGCCTACTGATTGTCGGAGGGTTGCGCACGGCCAGAGCTCTGGCACCGCATGAGCGTCCTCAAGCTGCCCTCACGCTGGCCACCAAGGCCTCCTTATGTTTGGCACATGGTTGTCGCCAAACTGACTACCCGGGGGTGGTCAGTCACTCCGCACAGAGCGGTGGTCTACTGGCGGCCGGCTGGGATGGTCAATTGGTGGTCAGGGTGCCCCTGTGGTGTTGGGGAGTTATGGATACTTAAGGGCTCAGGGAGACTTATGAAGGCTTAAGAGGACCCTGGAAAGCTCCTGGAGAACAAACCGTCCTGAGGGGGTTTTCGGATACCGGTGTTTTGTGAAGTCATGTCACATGGTACCAGAGATGTGACAGGTGCAAAAGATGCGCCTCAACGAGGGCTATCAGATGGTACACATGTCTGACCCTGAACATGACTGGTGGCTTGGGAAATGTGTGATTTGTAACTTTTGCCCCCCCAGACCAACAAAAATCCATACCGGCTCGGGTCGGGTACTTACATACGGATATCTCGGTGATTACACGTGGTACAAAACTGAAAGTATATGTAATCTAGAGCCCTGATCAAGGCGCTTCTCCTACCACCGAGAAATCCATGTTAACCCACCTCTCCTCGGGGCAAATAGTGAAAGTGTGAGGGCCAGGGCCGGAATGGATTGAGGACGGTTTGTTCTCCAGGAGCTTTCCGGGGTCCTGGCTTAAGGGGTTTAATTCAGTTTTGCCAAGAAACTCAGTCGTGCCTTTAGTTTTATGATAATAAGTCAACACAACACAAATGAATCACCATGATATTCATCACACTGTGGGAATCATTAAGAGCATCTCCTATCGTTTGAGTAAATTTCCAGTAAATTTTCTGTACGTAGGTGTTTGGTACAGTATCAATCGGTACAGAACTGTGGAAATCCACTATCGTTGGAAAGAAAGTGCCTCGGTACAGTACCAAATGGTGAGAACAATGGTTTCCCCGCAGATACCGACAGAATTTTGACCGATTCGGTGCATACCGAATTGTGTTTTAGACACGATTGGGGAATTTAAGGGTCGGTACAGTAAAATTTACCGTACCGAAGCCCTTGACCAAGACGATAGGAGATGCTCTAAGTGTGAACCACAATTGAGCAAAGCCGTGGTGACTAGGTCCACCACTTTCTTCAATCACGGACCTTGTTTGCCCCAGGTTTGCCATAGGTTTGCTAGCTTGCCTTGGGTTGCCCTTGAGTTGTCCATTACATATTAAACTACAGTAACACATATGTAGTGAAGCTCACGGTGAAAGAAAACCCGCAAGAAGTTGTAGGAAACATCCTTTGCAGTAACGTAGCTGGTTAGAGCATCCACTATCATGATGGTGATTTATCGTAAGTTTTGCGTTCCTGACCGCGAAATTTGATCACGCGTGTTTTACCTAAGTTGGTAACCACATGAAATCCACTATGGATTGATGTAATGTCTGATTTAACTACGATAAATCACTGTGAATCAACCAGATCCACAGTGGTTTGATTTTGCGATGATTTATCATATCTTTCTCACAAATCCCATCCGAAAAACCATCCATCAGATGCCCACTACAAGTTCCTTGAAGAGACACATCGACTGTCTTTTGAAGTCTTCAAACCACAATGATGAGGAACATCAAGAATTTGAGCAACTTGTCTAGAAATCTTGTTTTATAGGCTTCACACACCACCTTCACCATTTCAGACTCAATTCCAAACAGATTGAGCTCGAGCTCAGCCTACTCAGCAATTGACTATTGTGCACCTCAATTCTTAAGGTGTCTCGCAAAAGATTAAGACATAGGGTGATGTTGTGATTGAAATCGATTCAATTCAAAGTGCAATGTTCCGAGATGTGATATCTCGAAGTTGAGATTTGAGGATGAAGTTTGAAATTTGAAGTTCGAAAGTGAGGTTTTGATGTTTGAAGTTTGAGAA
Source organism: Melampsora larici-populina 98AG31 (assembly GCF_000204055.1). Lineage (NCBI taxonomy): Eukaryota > Fungi > Basidiomycota > Pucciniomycetes > Pucciniales > Melampsoraceae > Melampsora > Melampsora laricis-populina. The sequence continues at coordinate 1,390,150 of NW_006768777.1, forward strand.
ATGAAGTTTCATATGCAGTTTGAAGTTTTGGGAACAGTAGTTTCGACTTGATTTCCTACGATAAATCAAGTCGTAGGCTTGCGTAGATTTGAACACACGGAGAGCAAGATTTGATGCAGTCGTACGGACCGCAAGTCTAAAACAGGTCCATAGTGGACCTGTGTATAATTTAGCGTTAAAGTTACGATAAATCACTTGGTTACCGCACCCATAGTGGATGCTCTTAGTGCAATATGCAAAAGCAAAAGCACTTTAAAGTAAACAATGAATAAATAAAACACAAGGGAAGCTCTAGGGCAGCTAGCAAACCCTTGGCAAACCTATGGCAAACAAGATCCGCACTTTAAGAAAGTTGCGGACTTGGTCACCACAACTTTGCTCAATTGGGTTTCACACTTGATAATTCCCGTGGTGTCATGAAAACAACTTCCCTCACGTGCCACGTACGCTTGTGATTGTTGATCTTGATCCGTGTTCCACCTTATCTCATCACCAGCAACTAATGGGTGCGCTGAATGATGTATGTATTGAGGGAAAGCCAATTTTTTCCAAAGAGATACTTCCTTCGATCGCAAGGATTGCCTACTCCTGACCTCATTCAATAACAAGTTTTTGGAGGTAAGTTAATTTCCAGATATAATGCGTTGACTGATCAATGTGTTGTCAAAACTGCTTCTCAAATCAAGATGTAAGGACACAAATCATATGAAGAGAAATAATAAAAAGAAAAGGTTAAGAGTAAGATAAAGAATCGACTTTCGATGATATTTTTTTGTTCAAAAATCAAATGGATTCATCGATTCACGAGTGAGGCAATAACATATCACATGATTCCGATTAGTAAGATGATCGATTCAGAGAGGAACCATTTCACTCCGATGTTCAAGTCTTTAATTTCGAGTTTGATTTCAACAGACTTGATGTGATAACGGTCAATTTGATCACCCAGCAATCGTCTTACAAAGCAGGGCAATTGACTCATGATTCAAAGATTAAATTGAAACACTTCATCATGATTGGCTTATGGTCTCTTCTTCTTTTCATTTCCCTCAAAATCACCTATAGCGTCTCTCTTTACCAATTCTCACATTCTCGCATTCTCACACTCTCACACTCTCACTGAAAAGTTTTTAATTTTTTTGGTTTTTTTATTCAAGATGCCATATCATTGCGATCGAGTCGTCTGACTCTTTGCCTTCTACACATATATGGTTCTAACAATAATTTTAGCTGTTGCTCGTTCGGGGATCATCCGAGCTGCTACTGTTGTTCGAGCCATACACCGTTGTGGAATTCCCATCTGAATCTCCAAAGAAGAAATTTGCAACGAAAGGTCATAGGTCAGTATCACGATTTGTCAAAGTAGTGTCATTAAGTCACTGACCTGATTCCGATTCCCCATTTTCATTTACCTGCCCTTTATCATCCCTTTCAGAAACAACAAAGAAGTATTTCACCGGCCATGATTCAAACTTGTTGATCACAGCATTTCCAGTAACCTCCTTCCAAGCCTTTTCACTCAACATCAACGTACGGCCAATTTCAGTTCGGCGTTGGCTATCGAAAGCATTGATGAGTGTAAGTGTGATGTTGTTCTTTGGGCCACTCCATGCTTGTCCTCCAACGTTTTCAAACTCCACAACGATCTTTTGTCCGCATTTAGTAAAACGTTCCAGGTAAAGTTCAGACGGTAACGTGACCGTCAAATCGTCTGGGTGAGTACGAGCAGGACAATGACGCTGAGTGTCGGTTGAAGGCAACGGGTACGGCATGGCGCGCAAAGCTGGAAGACCGACTGGTGGAGGCGGGGGATAGAAATACGTCGATGTCTCTAGTCCTTCGGGTGAGATTCGGCCTTGATCGACCTTGGGGGCGTATGAAGTGGTTGCCTTGGAGCTTCCTGTGAGTTTGGAAAGAAACTTGAATCAGTTAGAGGATTTGATCTGATGGATTGAATATAAATGCTGACATACCATTGGGGTACCTTTGCTCCATTGGGTTGGCGGGGCTCAGATAATTTGGGTACGGCGTAGAGGCCGCATTGTAAATGGCGTCTTGAGGTTTTTGTTGATTGACGGTAACCAGCCGTTCACTCCTTTGTAAAATAATTCCTGCCATCAAGCAGGAAGAAGCACAAACAAAAAACCCGATCAAGACGAAGACCTTGGGCATGTACATCTTGAAAATATAAAAAGATTGAAAAGTTGTGAAGGAAATTTAAAAGAAGGAAGTGACTGATTTTGTATTCTCGAACAGCTTTTGATATTGAATCGAAGATGTCGAGAGTTTACTGATTGATGAGGTTACTGAGTGGTTAAAGTTACTTATTGGTTGAAGTTGACTGATGAAGAAAGCTTGTAAATATTGATTGACTTGGAGTGGGATGAATGATAAAACGAGCCGATGTTCAGTGCTCGTTATATATGCCAGAGCGTGCTTGAGGCGAACAATTCTGCAAAGTCTGAAACATCCTGTGATGGACTGAACTGAACACGCCATTCATGCCAATGCTGTAGTCACAAATGCCCATCTGAAATGGTATGCTCCGAGTCCTGTGAGGTAAACTACTTCTAGAGCCTTACCTGGGCTGGTTGATGGTAGTACAGGATGTGATTTGTTCACACTCACAAGCGTCGGGACGTTGATGACCCCTAGGCGATTATGATTCAGTCTCATGCTCGAAGCCGAGTGCGATGTAGTCCGCGAAGCTCTTCTTGTTTTGATCAGCCATCTGTTTTTCAATTTGGATTCAAAGATATCGATGACCATAAACGGTTGGCAAAAGTGAGTTGGAAATTGTGAACAAGCCTCCTTATTCGTACAATCTTTCTTGCCTGGCCCTCACAAGCAAGGCCGAGATCGAACGATTTATCCCCGTTCTGATTTCTGACTGCTGCACAGATGTACTGCTCTTCTAGCTCCAGGCCTGGTCTCAAGCTTACTTACATCTTGTTCACCCAAACTGACCGCTTTCCCAGCAACCTCAGTTCCTTGACATTCAGAGAAGACTGAAGCGGATCAATTAGTCGAACACTCAATTCAAACAATGATCGTGATCACTTGTAGCATTCCAAAGGATGCAGACTGTTGACATGAGTTACAGAACTTTAACCTCACAAAGTCCAATACCTGCATTCATTTCCACAAATAACAAGTTGCCTTTAGTCTTTACAAAATTAATCAAAACATCTTCTGCTTTCTAATTCTCTTGTGCAAATGATATTGTCCTCGGATCATAAGGGATCACGGTCAGAGAGATCAAAAGTACTCCTCCTCACTCTAGCATTCAAGGCAATGAAAACTCTAGGGATCGAATAGCATTGGCCCCAGCAGGGGGCTCCGGATACGAAGAGGCGCGCCAGTGTTCCCTGCTTTGGGGAAGCACTTCGTCGACATCTTTATATTGCTGTGTAGCTTTTTTCATCGCGTGCTGGATGAAAAGGCAGAACAAATTTGTAGAATAGAAATGAAAGAAAACATTACATGATATCGGTAATGATGATGAAATGTAAGCATTGCCTTCAAGAGCTCTCAAAGTGATGATTTGGTGAAGTGAAGTGGGATCCTCATGGGTGGAGCCACTCGAGGGAGTAAAGACTTTCCTTCTTTCTCCGTCACACAACTTCAAGGGGGTCCAGCACCTTGCAGGACGTCTGAACCACACATCCGTGGTATGACTATTCCCGCAGATTTCCTGCTACTGCGTCAAAATCTACCGATTCACCGCGGAATGGGTCCACAAATCAGCCAAGCAAGACACGCGAGTGTCTCGACGTGTTTTACCCTTGATGGACCGGGGGCCTGAATTGCAGAAAGGTTTTGGCCCGGGGCGGAAAAAGATGATAGAGAGCACTGTGGGCAATCTTGGCGCTGAGCTATCCCACTGTGATGCTCACCACTCTCATAAAAAGAAACTGCTAGACAATGGTGAGATGTATATACTTTTGCACCACATAAAACTTAACCCCTCGATAGACAAGATGGGTGGTGGGCGGAAAGACAAAAAATTTTCTTGCGACTAATAATAGAGAAACAGTATTAAGCTTGCTGATAGATAATAGATAAAGTAAGAAAAATAGATAATAACGATACTGAAAATATTTTTTTTGATTTTCTCGAACACAATTTTTTGATAAAGAAATTGGGAGAAGGAAAAGACTCTACAACATCATGAGAGTCGGAAATGATCTTTAACACCCAGTGTCAACCTCGAGGTATGTCACTCCATCTTGACTGAACGCTCTTGCACTTGAACGAACTTGGCCACTGATCCCAAAGCATAACTCGACTCTAAATACGAAGAGCAGCCAACCAACTGGTCGCTCATTCGCCGGGACCTTAATGACTAATTGATCACAAAATGTCACCAAAAACTAACCAACTGCCGGGCGGGAGTAACCAAAATATTGCCTCTAGTATCTCGAGGTAGAAATAGCTGAGCTCTGCTGCTGAGCTCTGCTGAGCCCAATCAGATAAGTAGTCCTCTCATCGAGCATTATCCCCTCCTCCCACAAAAACTTGTGTCATCAGCGCTATAGGACTTTGTTTGGCTTTGATAAAGCTTATATATATTCTCTCCATCCGCACAACACATAACTTTCGTCTTACTCTCCAATTGGTTTCTTACATACCCTTCTCAATTCTAGAGCTCAAGTGTCTAAGCGCGAAGATATGGTTTGTGATTTCCACTTACCCGGTTCCCTTGCTTCTTCGACTGACTAAGATGTGCCCTTATAGCCACGCCTCGCTATTGCAATTGTTGTTATGCAGTTATTGGCTCTCTTTCGGTTTGGAAGTGTTGCCCCCTCACCCAGTGTGCGTCCTTGCTCAACGACCTTTGACAACGAGTATTGCATCTAATTATCCGCACTGACAATCTTGTTCACTCTGAAATCCCCAGACGTTGCTTGAGAAGCGAGGATGTGGTGGTAATTATTTCGTATACTGCGCGATATCTTCCGGGTGTGTCCTTTGCAATGGTAACTGCGGTAAGCCTCATTCACTTTCCTATATTATTGCACTGTGAATTGATCGGTTGCCAAAAATTCGTTGATCAGTCCCGTCAGGAAGCTGTTGATAGCGCGATTCGAACGATCACCTCGGTTGCTCATGTTATACTTGTATCGATTTGTGGCGCCTTCGGTTCAAGTTTTTGAATGTTCAGTGTCGCATCTCAGTTGTTCAAACCAAACTATGATCTTAAGATCATTTGTGAAGTTGTGTTCACATCCATGACCATGTTGGAAGTGAAATTTGCAAAGCTATTACATTTTGTCTCCTTACGGCCATCTATGTGAAGGGTTTTGTTTCACCTTTTTGGATCTGAAATGTTATGTCCACGTTGTCTATAAGCAGGTTCACAATGAGTTTTGCAAAGTTGTCTCGTCAAACTCCCTCCGTCCAATTGAAAGTTCTGGCGCATACAACTTGATACTATTATGGGATACAAAGTTGAATCCGGGAACGGTCCCGGATTTTTTCCCAAATTTCCAAATACCGTTTTTAGCGGTAGTTTGGATATTGGGAAAAAATCCGGATTTTTTTATCTTTGAATCCCCGGTTGCTCCATCGGCCATTACACCTCTTTTTTCCCAAATTTCAACTCCATTGGAAATTGGAAATTTGGG